>NC_079169.1:82116778-82216778 GCF_947568905.1 Ostrea edulis
CTTCAAGAAGCCGTAATTCACCCCTTACGGAAATTACCTTCAAATATTAATCATAATTTGAGCATGTTTGATGGCATATTTTTCGACTTATCAGATGATTTATGTCAACTTGGAAAAATAAAACAGTTAATAAACAAATTCATTTTTTCCCATTATCTTTTAATTTTAATATGCTTTTTTGGCATATATCTGCCATGACTTGTCAGATAATTATGACCACTTGTCAGATAGTTAGGTCTCGTCGGATAATTTTCTCCACATGTCAAATAATCAAAAGTAACAGTAAAGGTTATAATGCTTTCACGCCTAAAATATGCCATCCACATAACAACATAGTCGACATAATAATCTGACAAGCCGATACATGTATATAATTATAACGATCTGAGAAGTCGACTATGATGATCTGACAAGCCGATATAAAAATCTGAGAAGTCGACTATGATGATCTGACAAGCCGATATAAAGATTTGAGAAGTCGACTATGATGATCTGACAAGCCGATATAAAGATTTGATAATCTGAGAAGCCCACGTAATAGATATCAGAATAAGGAGATAATTGGAAGTGACAAGTTGACATAATCATCTGACGAGTCAACATAATTAACTGACAAGTCGACATGATTGTCAGTCAAATTCTCATAATTATCTGACAAGTGATAGTAGAATGAGTTTTAAGTAACGTAAAGCAATAATGTTATTGTGATAATCAGGGGATGCTTACTCCTCCTAGGCACCTGATCCCACCTCTGCTGTGTCCAGGGGTCCGTGTTTGCCCAACTATCTATTTTGTATTGCTTGTAGGAGTTATGAGATTGATCACTGTTCGTTATCTTCACCTTTCATAGATAAATGATAGTTTGTGTGTTTTTATCCAGGAAATATTAAATTGTCAATGTTTTTACCAGAAATACGCAGGATCTATAGATCTATCGATACGAACGGTGACAACAAACTGAGTGCCGCGGAGATATTACGAGGAGCACAATTACTGGGGATCAATCCCACACGGGAGGAGGTCAACTCGTGGATGAAGGAAACGGACCAGAATGGTGCGTGTTTACTAGATGAGGAATGGCCGCGTGGAAGGAATTTTTTTTTAAAAAGAATAATCCCCCTCGGTCTCAAGAGTCCAAGGAAGTTATTCTTAAAGAATTCCGACGACGAGGCAATCATTTCTATTCTATTACGGTAATGTTTGAAGCATGTATTAAGTGCAGGTCTTTTATGGGGGACGTACAATAACTGCGCATGACGTCTAGGTATAAAATCTCACAAACACCTTGGCGCTAAAATGGTTTGGTTTGGATGGGTTGTTTTTTTAGGGGGGGGGGGTATTTATTCAACATCAATAGGTTTACTGTGTTTCAATTCGCTAGACATTGTGGGGAAAACTGTATGATAGGAAAATATTGTATTGATGAAGATATGTAATTATCAAATCTATATTGCAGCTTCTTGTTACTGTGTTTATCTGATTGTACATGTATAAATGAACCAAGAGACCCACAGGCCTTATTGGTCACCCGAGTACTAGTTAAAAAGTATCACTACTCCCAATGGCTATGAAATCTTAAAAAAAATCCTGTTCTGAATATCTATATTAAGCTAAATTCTAATGTACAGCAGGAGTATAAAACAAGATGTGTTCTTAAAACTTGCAATGTCCTCAAAAGTACATACACAGATGAAAAGCTTTGTATAATAAAATAGGTGTATTAACATTAAAAGATATGACTAATTTGAATCCATCCTAGAGTCAAAACCCTGGGTTGTGAAATTCACCATTTTTTGTACATCCTTTTCTGCTATTCCTAAGTATGCATTTAGATTTTATACAGTGTCAGCAAACTTGCACATAAATACTATATACCAAGTTTGGCCCCACCCTGGGGGTCAGAACCCCTACCCTGGGGATCATCAAATTTACAATTTTGGTAAAGGACTACCTGTTATTTCTAAATATCCATTTAGTTTCAATTTAGTATGAATAACACCAAAGAAAATGTTATTTAAGTGTTTTATGGAAACCGGAAGTTCCCTGAAGTCCACATTGTACGGATTGAAATTTTAAATTACTATCTGCAGTAAACGCCTGTATTCAATGTGAAGAAGTTGCTATGTTATGTAATTTCTCTATAATTAGGTGATGGGTATATGGGATTCAAAGAATTCATGGCAATCATGAAGACAAAAATGTTAGCGAAAGAACAGGAGAGGAAACAGTTTGAAAAAGCATTTAAAAAGTTTGATACAAAGAACAATGGCTATCTGAATAAAGCGCAACTTGCCAAAGCATTAAGGAAATATGGAGAGGAATTCACACCGGAAGAGGAAGAAGAATTCTTCAAGATCGCAGACGCAAATGGCGATGGCAAAATACAGGTAGAGGGTGAGTTTTCATTACAAGTCTTACATAAAATCATCAAGGGGAAGAAACGAGTTTTAAAATTTGCTTGAAATTGAATATTTTTGGTTTGCCTTCTTCTTAAGGTACTTGGTTGATTGACTGAATATTGTTTAACGTCCTCTCGAGAATATTTCACTCATATAGAGACGTCACCATTGCCTGTGAAGGGTTGCAAAATTTAGCCCTATGCTCGGCGCTTACGACCTTTGAACAGGGAGGGATTTTTATCGTGTCACACCTGCTGTGACACGGGGCCTAGGTTTTTGCGGTCTCATCCGAAGGACTGCCCCGTTTAGTTGCCTATATATTGGAATATATAAGGGGAAACTTTAAAAATCTTTTTCTCAAGATCAACGGGGTTATATTACCCGTGATAAACAAATACCCTTGGAGAAGAGTTTGCTTAATTTGGCTCCCCGGAGGTTTGATGAGGTCACTTATGTACTTAAAGGGTCTTTAAAATTTCTTGTTCATTTACAGTGATAGAAGTTTGACCTCGTTGACTGCCCATAAGGGTGGGGCTAGAATCGGGGTTAAAATTTTACTTGAATGTATGGCATCCCTATGTTGGGTGGATTAGCGATGAAACGATTGTCGCCAAATATCGATTCTCAATCGATTTTGGCTCTTCGATTACGATTATCGATTCTATTTTTCATAATCGATTGCCACTTGTACACTAATTATTATCTAATCCGAGATTCATCTGACTGTTAATCCCGACATGTGCGGGGGAGAGTCAGAGTGGACGCCACATTGAAAAGTGGGAATTCAGTGACACCAGCTAATGTGTATGCTACACATATCCATAAAACTAAATAGAAATAACCCCCAAAAAACATTTATTATCTACATGTAAATACCGATTATATCGATCATTGATCGAAACAATTCTGCCGATTATTTCATACGGAAGATGAAGCGATTGTGGTTATAGACAAAGCTGTTGCGTTTACAGCATCAAGGACCCAACTCTTAGGTTTAGAGTTCATGAAGTAGAGAAAAACAATATACATGTATTGAAAGTAATACAGTTCTGATTATTTCTCTTATTTTGCTGACAGTTGGAACACAATACTCACATTTATTCTATTAAAGCGATTACTAGTGAAGATAGTCTTCTCATACGATTTTTTTTTATCGTTTTTATCATTTCAGAATTTGTGGAACTTTTCATGGGCACTGGTTGATGATCAGAAAAACAACACCTTTACTATATTCAGGGAATTGAAACGAAAATGTATATTAAATTTTATTGTATATCGTTTCGTATGAATTTGGTACACAAAAGTTTGCAATCATTTACAATTATTATTTTATTATATATCATTATACAGATATAAATGCAATCAATTCCATCCTACATATTCGAAATTTCATTAAATGGGTATGTCGAGATTAATTCAAACTTTGACTTCACAGAGAGAGAGAGAAAGAGAGAGAGAACGCGCGATAGAGAGAGAACGCGCGATAGAGAGAGAGAGAGAGAGAGAGAGCAAAACATGAAATAACTATTTCATCAGATTTGCAGGCTTATATAAATCATAAAGCAATGCAATACATATTAAATAATGTTAAGAATTGAATATAATCATAAGAAGGTCAAACTACTTTAACTCCGTCCTCGAGAGCGTACAGCTGCCGCAGCACTCACTCTACACACAAAAAAGATTCTACCAAATTGCCTCTTTTTCACTGCCAGCCACCATGGATTAGACTCGGTAGCCTCACATGGATCAGTGGAACAGAAATTCGTGGCACAGTCCGTGGGATCAGCCTTCCAACGACATAGCGCGTTCATCGTCGCCTGGAAGACGTCAGAATACTCCGTAGACTCCTGGATTTTCGCGTTCTGCCATTCCCGCGTATGGTTGGCATTGTTCAATGTTTGGAACTGGTAGTCTCCATTTCTCATTCTTTCAAAAACCACTGAGTACAGATTGTTTGGATAAGCCTCGTGTCGAATTCTGTTGATGATGGTGTAAGCTACCCCAAGTTTGGCATCCATCGGTTCTTCTCTGGCTTCTCCGAACACCACTCTACCCACTATTTCGAAGTAGGTTGGGTTACTGAAATCAATGTGAAATATTGTTAATTGACAAGAACATATTGAGTGCATGGCAAGTTCTATAGAATCAACGGCCTGAAGGGCTTGAGAGCCAAACATCATTCAATTAGTTAACTGCCGTAAAATGGCTGAGATATTGCCAAAACGGCGTAAAACATCAATCAATCAATCATGAAATTTACAGTTATAGTAGAGGCATTCCTGCTCAAAATCACTATGCCTCTAGTTTTTCCTACACATGCGATTGTAGAGATTATTTTTGATAATTTGACAGTATTTGCAGCGCCCCTAAGGCCCAAGGGGTTCAGGGATCCTGAATTCTACAAATTATCCCCCCTTGACGTAAAGATGCTTTCTACCATATTTGAAAAGAATTGGATTGAGAAACAGTCATATACATGCAAGGTGAAGAAAACGAACAGTGATCAATCCCACAACTCCCATAAGCAATACAAAATAGATAGTTGGGCAAACACGGACCCCTGGACACACCAGAGGTGGGACCAGGTGCCTAGGAGGAGTAAGCATCCCCTGTTGACCGGTCACACCCGCCGTGAGCCCTACATCCTGATCAGGCAAACGGAGTCACCCGCAGTCAAAACCAGTGTGCCAAGAACGGCTCAACAATCGGCATGAAACACGGCAGACAGCACCTGACCCAAGGATAGGTTGTGTTGACGAACTAGATCGTTTTAACGACCATAGAATTTGCGAAATACTGACTTCAATCGAGACTGTTGAAACCCCTGTACCATCAGCTTTTTTGTCAGTAGCTTACCTCGATTTAAAAACTGACTACGCAGAACAAGCTCTTGCATATCGAATCAGTTGAGATATATACACACCATATTCAGGTGATAATGGAATATTGCTACATAAATATGGGAAGTTGACGATGGAGAAGGTGAAATCATCCCGTTTGTCATACAGTTGAGTTGTCGGTTTGCCATTAATGTCTACTTTCAATAAAATATCGAAGTATGAAGCAGAAATGGACGACTCTGTGGTGTCTTTTATTTCGAGCTCGCAGGAATATATCGAATCTACATTTGATTGAAAGTTAATTTTGTTGATAGACAAAACGTCCTCAGTGTATATAAATGTCGAATTGAAGGCCATAGCAAGAAATTTTTTCTTCTCACGTAAAATAAATTCTGCTTCATATGAATATAGAAACAGGTCAGCTAACGAAGGAGCAAAATTCGTGCCCATGGGAATTCCAACAGACTGTTGGAAGACCTGATCACCAAAGACCACGAAGATATTGCCAATGAGGAACTCTAGCATATTTTGTATTTCAACTTCAGAGTACTTGTGCGTGGAATCAAAGTGGTGTTTAACAAAGTAAGTTTTTGGATGACTGATCACTAGATATGAATATTTCCGTTTTCCATTTTTGTTGAAGAAGCAACTGTCTATGATATAAAAAAGTCTAGTCTTTAATTTATAGTGAGGAATGGTCGTGTATAGTGTTGAAAAGTCATATGTTTTAATGTTATTGATTTGGGGAAAATTCTGCGATTTCAAATTTACTAAAAGTTCTTTCGAATTTTTTAGAATCCACATTTGATTAACACCACTTCTGGCATATGTAGTCGCACAGTAAGTTTGAAGTTTCTCCGTCACAGCTGTTAATATTTTCGTGAGGAACAAAGATAGGGGCTTGGTAGAGCACTTACTGGATCCAGCAATATATCTTTGTTTGTAAGGGGTTTTATGTAGTTTAGGAATCCAGTATAGGTACGGTAACTCATATTCATTCGACCCATGGACTGGGATATTAAATGTGTCTAAAACTGAAGCATGGTTTTGAAGAATACTTATAATACGCCGGTTTCGAGATACGTTCGAGTTATTTCCCTTTGAAGGACTCTTGTACATAGTAAGGGGCGAAATAACTTGTTTACATGCGGGAGTGGGACGAATATTCAACACTGCATAAGTGAATGCAAGGTGAAGACAACGAACAGTGATCAATCTCATAACTCCTACAAGCAATACAAAATAAATAGTTGGGCAAACACGGACCCCTGGACACACCAGAGGTGGGGTCAGGTGCCTAGGAGGAGTAAGCATCCCCTGTTGACCGGTCACACCATTCTGTAAGTCTCTCATACGCTGTTTTATCACTCGAATTCAACTGATAGACAAACGAAGTAAGTGATAAGTGTTCAGGGAGTAATTAAATACATGGAATTCTTATTATATCACGTACTTTTGTTGGTCGTAGGTATCATATCCAGGATATTACTTTCAAATATGACATTGTTTTTATGTTTCTGCTTTAGTAAAACATTTCTTTCAATAGTATTTTGTATTTCCAACATTTACATATTTAAAAAGAAGCCGCTTTAATACATTTTATCGTCTTCCTCACTGACAGAAAGTTGGCTCTGTCCCACTTAGGCCCTCAAAGTTCTACTAAATGTACCTCCTACACAGGAGAGATTTTATCTCGAAACTGGCGTATTATATTATACCATATTGCACTACAGAAAGCGAACGGGGGGGGGGGTGTTATAAACCTTTTCCACAGCAAAAGCCTATGAAAACATCTTGTCACTAATACACGTATGTTATATTGATGGGGCTGTAAATGCTACCTTAACGTTAAACGGAAAATTTCAATATGTGGAATAATTTCCTTTGTTTTAAATGTTGATATATGATAGTTCTGACCATAACAATATAGGTTTTATCATTGTGGTCTGATACGATGACGCATTGTTTTTGTTTTGTTAAACTGTCACAAATTCGAAATTAGAATACCGAACGACTGCGTCATTTTTTTTTATTCGATAATACGCCTTCCGCTTGCACGTTTGTCGCACCGTGTAGTCACTGACTGTCGCCTTCATCAATCAAGTGAAATAGAAATTTCATATCTCTCTCTCATATTATGTGAAAGTCAAGATTTTAAGACAACCTCAACATACTGGTTATTTAGAATTTAGAATTCATGGTATCTATATTTAAATGATGATATACACTACATATTAATAGGGGCTGTATTTCCTGTATGTAATGATTTTCATGGTATCTATATTTAAATGATGATATACACTACATATTAATAGGGGCTGTATTTCTTGTATGTAATGCTTTTCTTGACTTATATTGTTGAGAAATTTTCTGATTCATTAGCATTTAAATGATTGTCATCTGACCTGCCAAGAAGCAAATGTGGTTTTACTCACAGTGGATGATGACCTCTGACCTAATGTATTTTCTGTAGATGGGTTTGAATTAGTCCCCTTTTTACGGCAGACTTATTGAAAATATGCTAGTTGGTCTATATTTGCACTCTCGTCTATGGAGCTTAAACAGAATTTTTCATGAACAAATTGTATTATTATATCCCCAGCTGCTTTTTATACAATATCCACTTTCTCTTTGATAATTTACAAACAAAAGTCAATGTAAGAAGCACTTACCACAGTTTACAATACACAAATTGGGTAGATGCAAGGAACACGAAAAGACACAGAAAGTTCCACATGATGCCCGGTATTCTCCACGCAAGCCAAAGGTATTGTGTTTCATACAATAAAGGCGTGCGCTTCATTCATGTGACCTAATGTCAGGAAAGTTCATAGTATGCATTAAAGAATCCAAATGAGGAATATGATTGTCATTAATAATTACGTAAGTCTTTCATGTAAAAATAACTCAGAACGTGCATACTTTTATTTCTTGATATTTAATGAAATGATTATATTTAACGAATTATTTCATAAATAGTATATTCAAATATTGTCCAGAAATCGCTAAACTTCGCAACATTTTATTCTTCAGAGTGCGTAGTTTAACCTCCATTATCACCGGGACAGGCATCACAATTAATTACTATCTCTCTGACAAGTGCGGTGATAGAAATTTTCATAATCGTAAACAATCTCATAAAATCCTACCGAAGTTAAAATCATTATGATGAAATGCAAATCAAATGCACCAGATTATACAATCATCATTTTTCTGTGTTTATTCAAAGAAATTATGGTTAGATATGCTTCAATTACATGCTTTACAGTTGTAACAAGAGGCCCATGGGCCTTAAGGTTCACCTGAGTATCACGTGCCGATCTGCACACACACACAGATATTATATATATATATATATATATATATATATATATATATATATATATATATATATATGTCTTTATCAAGAGATATATATTACATAAACAAATAACACGCAAAAACGACAAGTATCGATAAACTACATTGGTGACAAGAGTGATACACTGTTATAAGATTTACAAATTCATACAGTCACGAAGATTCGGAATAAGACCTACTTGTATCAACGAATTGTTTATTGATTCAAAATTTCATTTAAAACTACCGTTTTACACGAAGTTTTTAACTTGAAAAAATGTCGAATTAAAACATTAGG
This sequence comes from Ostrea edulis, assembly GCF_947568905.1. Taxonomy (NCBI): domain Eukaryota; kingdom Metazoa; phylum Mollusca; class Bivalvia; order Ostreida; family Ostreidae; genus Ostrea; species Ostrea edulis. The sequence goes on from NC_079169.1 coordinate 82,125,658, forward strand.
TCAAATACCTGAAGAAAAAACCCGCTTATTTTTCAAAGAGGGTGTTGCACCGAAGCGGGAATTTTCCCTACTCGGAGCTCTGTGCCAGCACTCGTGACATAGAACTGACCTTCATTCATATTTATACTCATTGCGTATTTGCCATTTAAATACCTGAAGAATTCCCCAGTACTAGGGACAACCCTAAAACATTTTATGTGTCAATACATTATACATGTAGTCTAAAGATAATTTTTGAAATCGTGAAAATAATTGTCTTCTTTTTTCTGAGTATCAGATGCAATGTTTACGAGTGTATCAAATATTCTATACTACTACAGTCCAGAAGCTCTTATACTCGTATGTATTATTAGGTCACCTGAATTCATTCTGGTGACCTATTGCTATCTGTTTTTGTCCGTCGTCGTTCGTCGTGCGTCGTGCGTTAACATTTGAACATTTTCAGCTTCTTCTCTGAAACCCCTGAACCAATTTCAACCAATTTTGGCATATAGCATCTGAGGGTGAAGGGGAACAAAAATTGTGAAATTCGTGGTCCCTGCCCCCCTGGGGCCTGAGGGGTGGGGCAAAAACCATCAAAATGAGTGTAATTTTAAAAAATCTTCTTTACTCCTGGACATCAAGAAGCCAAACTGTGGGCATAATTATAATGAGCATTGAGCCCTCTACCAAAATTGTGAAATTCATGGCCCCTGGGGCAGGGGTTCTTGTGTTAGGGGGGGGGCTCTATTGGTCATATAGTGAAAATGGCAAAAACCATCAAAATGAGTGTAATTTTAAAAAATCTTCTTCTTTACTCCTGGACATCAAGAAGCCAAACTGTGGGCATAATTATAATGAGCAATGAGCCCTCTACCAAAATTGTGAAATTCATGGCCCCTGGGGCAGGGGTTCTTGTGTTAGGGTGGGGCTCTATTGGTCATATAGTGAAAATGTAGAAATTCTTTGAAAATATTCTCTGTCTCTGGGTATTAAGTAGACAAACTAATAGCATGGTAATGATGAGCAAGGATGCCTCTTTATACCCCCGCAACAAGTTGTGTGTGTGTGTGTGTGTGGGGGGGGGGGTAATGATGAGCAAGGATGCCTCTTTATACCCCCGCAACAAGTTGTGTGTGTGGGGGGGGGGGGGGTATACTGGAATCGAGTTGTCCGTCTGTCCGTCCGTCCGTCTGTAGCCGCAATGGTTTCCGGGCTCTAAAGCATTATCCTTTCCATCTACCGTCACCATATCATACATATGAACTACCCATGGGATGAAGATGTTCCCTATCGATTTTGGGGTCAAAAGGTCAAAGGTCAAGCACACTGGACATCGAAGTAGCAATATGGTTTCCGGGCTCTAAAGTGTTATCCTTTCCACCTACAGTCACCATATCATACATATGGATTACCCATAGGATGAAGATGTTCCCTATCGATTTTAGGGTCAAAAGGTCAAAGGTCAAGCGCACTGGACATTGAAGTAGCAATATGGTTTCCGGGCTCTAAAGCGTTATCCTTTCCACCTACAGTCACCATATCATATATATGGACTACTAATGGGATGAAGATGATCCCTATCGATTTTGGGGTCAAAAGGTCAAAGGTCACGCGCACTGGACATTGAAGTAGCAATATGGTTTCCGGGCTCTAAAGCGTTATCCTTTCCACCTACAGTCACCATATCATACATATGGACTACCCATGGGATGAAGATGTTCCCTATCGACTTTGGGGTCAAAAGGTCAAAGGTCATGCACACTGGACATCGAAGTAGCAACACTCAGAAAAGAGGTAGTTTATACCTATTACCAACACCCTTTTGGAGATTGGGGTAAGCGGGGGGTATTCTTAGTGAGCATTGCTCGCAGTACCTCTTGTTAAAAATTGTGAAATTCATGGCCCCTGGATCAGGGGTTCTGGTGCTAGGGTGGGGCTCTATAAGTCATATAGTGAAAATGCATTATTTCTTTGAAAATCTTCTTCTCTGTCCTTGGGTATTAAGTAGACAAACCAATAGCATGATTATGATGAGCAAGGATGCCTCTTTCAAAATTGTGAAATTTATGGCCCCTGGGTCAGGGGTTCTGGTATTAGGGTGGGGCCCTATTGATCATATAGTGAAAATGCATTTTATTTCTTTGAAAATCTTCTCCTCTGCTGCTGGGTATTAAGTAGACAAAGTAATAGTATGATAATGATGATCAAGGATGCTTCTTTCAAAACTGAAATTTATGGCCCCTGGGTCAGGGGTTCTGGTGCAAAGGCGGGGCTGACCACATAGCTATTCAATGTTTCTTCCATCCAAAAGTAAAATTCTTATATTTAAACACAAACCTAATTCAAACATTGGAAGGTTGTTACATGATACTCAGGTGACCTATAAGGCCCCTGGGCCTCTTGTTTTCTACAACCAACAATTGGCAACTACATGACTCTGACCACAAAACAAAATATGGGAATTTAATACGCATTAATAAAGTTCAACATTATTCGAAGTAAATGCACCTGTAAATATTGATTCAATATAGCAGTTTGCTACTGGAATACATATAAACTCAAACTGTTTAACGGTTATTTACCTTGTTTGGCCTTAAAGGTTTTCTTCCGAAGCTTTGCATAGTTCATAACGGTTTTTCGTAAAAGGCACCATGCCTTTGTCAACAACTTTCATTCTGAAAAACATACAAGTTCTCGTTAGCAACCTTGACTATTAAAACATAGGTATTGCATGCTGTATTCGGCGTGTTTGTTGAGAGTCCTATTCACAAACTAAACAGTGTCCAGGTTCGAAGCTTATTTCAAACTTGGCACATGGTAATAAACAGATTTGACATGAAACATATATAAAAACTAGAAGCGAGTTTCAATTAAGAAAATAATTTAGATGGAAAACGTAATATGAAAAAAAAATGTGAGGGAGTCGAACCCAGTCGTTTTAAAAATAGAAAACATCTTTACATGTAAGAGTCGACGACCTTACCCACTAAACCACGCAGTAGACCATATATTACAAACGAAAATTTACGTACAGGTGAAGTTGAAAATAATACCAATGAAGTTTTGATTTTTTTATATTTACAAAAAAATGCCCCCGTGAAACAAAATTTCAAAGGGACAGTTTTTAGAGGAAAACTCGAAGAACATGTTCATGCGAAATTTATTTTGTTTCACGGAGGCAGATTTTCTGAAATTCGGGGATACCCCTCCATTTTAACGCTAAAAATCATATAAATCACTTATTGCTTGATTTAAACACGAAATGTTTTGGCTAATTTTGTCAATACAAGTCTTTTAAACTTATTTTCAAAAATTATTGAATCAAGAGATACGTTCCAATTGGTTTTATCATATATTTGAATAACTTAATTTTTTCGATTTTTCATGCAACACCCTTAGGGAAATTGACATTAGACGTGCAACACCTTCAAAGTTTGGCAATCGCTTACACGATTGCATATTATAAAGATGCCTTCGGCGTAGTAAGTTTTAGCGCATTTTTTATGGGGACCGGCAAAGTAAATTCGTTGATCTTAGTAAAACATATAAATTTAATTATTTATTATTGACACATGATAACCTTCCTGCGACAAAGTGTATGATGTAATATGAAATTCCTTATTCTTGCAAAGCTATTTTTTCTGGTGATTGTTTTCTGTACAATATATGTTACTATTGTTTCAGCAACAATAAATTTTCCCCCTGTATCAATTATTCCTACTTGGCTACATGTAACTTATTATTCTTTGATTTGGTCTATAACCAATCAGTCGTGCTTATTTTGATCATGTGACCATTATCCATTTGTTGACACAAAGGAGAAGCCACGCTTGATCTGCTGTCTGAATTGTATTGAATTTTCTGGCTTTGCATAGGAACTGGACTACTTTTGTTGTGATCTATTCCGTTTTTCGTGATTTTTTCTCTCGTAATGTATCAGTGTCGGCCAGTTTGTTGAATAGGGCGTGAGAGCGGAAATTTGCGTGAGATTTGACACCCCCCTCCCCCCCTGAGAACAATCCGGTTATAACTGGTTTGGAGAGGTGCCCCAACACCGAAGCCTCGAATTTCTTCCTTGTTGCGTAGACAGGACATTCCAAAATTACACGATTGCAATGCTTTCACACTTTAGTGTGTCTTTGTGTGATGTACACTTGATTATGGGTACTACTGGTGCCCACCCCACTTCAGCACGTTCCTCGGAATCATTCATGTCGTCCTTTGACACATCCCCTATTCGTGATTTTTGAGTCGACATCGCTTCCGTCCTGCCTATTCACCGCTTCACTACCACCTTAGCTCATACACAGTTGAATATAGTTTGACTGGCAGGGTGTGTTTTGTTAAGTAAAACCATTGCCGTGCACATAAAATTCTTGATAATGTCAATGGAATGCACACATTGTGAAAGAATATGAAAATATTTCAGAATCGGGCATCGACCTAGCAGGTCCGAATACAGAGAGATGAGACTGCGGATATGAAAGCAGACACTGCATGTCACTCATTGAGTTTAAGATTTGTCAACATGGTTGATAAAGTTATATTTGATATATTAAAATCTTAGCCAAACAATAACGGTGAAAGACTTATGAAGTCTATCGAAATGATATTTTTAATCGCGCATGAATATGGGGGTAGAGTTAGAACTCAGGTTAAATGAATAAGAACTTCAATATATTGCATTTAACTTTCCGTGAAAATAAATGATAAGGCGATTCTTGAACTAATATTCAAACAGAATTCTGACTAAAATACATCTGAAATGAATTAACGAATCCTATATATATTTGCTTTGTTTAAATAAATAAACAACGAACGAGTTAACATCATTTACATACGCACGTGATACATTTTTGCGGGAATACATGTAAACAGATAAAAGGAAGATGCGATCAAGATATTTGAAGACTTCAAGAAAATGATTTCTATCGACACTGCTACAAATTGTGTTCCGTCAGTTACTGATTTGTCTTTTGCGGTAGGCTTTTGGTATTTGACATGTACATATACCAATAACTATTCATCTCATGTAGATATGCCGGGTACCACGGATAGTGACCTTTGATCTTGAACCTTTATGTTCACACAACTTTTGAAGCTTTTATGGGTAAATTCCTTCAGCCGATATGTCGTATTCCTAGTTTGTAACGTTACAATTACATAGATATCTGGTTAAGAATAATAATTATATACTTATGCATGTACATTTTGTTTTACCATACTTTAAAGATTCAGAGTAAGCTTATAAGACGGTGCTGTACTATACACCCCCCCCCCTTTTTTAAATTTAAAATCGTTGACGAGTCGACTCTGAGGCCCTTGATGCCTTTGATTTCTAAATAGGAGTAAAGAACTTTCCATTTCCTGTCAGGATACAGCATATATCGTCCGGAGCAACTTCGACTTATTCCTGTTGAAAAATGTGTTTATCTCCCAAGCATGTACGAGTCTTGGCGGAGCATTAGATAACAGCCATCATAGTGCAAGTCTCAGGTCACTATGTCTTTATGTTACCCTTACAAACAAAGATTCATTGCTGGATCCAGTAAGTGCTCTACCAAGCTCCTATCTTTGCTCCTCACGAAAATATTAACAGCTGTGAAGGAGAAACTTCAAACTTACTGTGCGACTACATATGCCAGAAGTGGTGTTAATCAAATGTGGATTCTAAAAAATTCTAAAGAACTTTTAGTAATATGGAAATCGCAAAACTTTTTCCAAATCAATAACATCAAAACCTATGACTTTACAACACTATACACGACCATTCCTCACGATGAATTAAAGACTGGACTTTTTGACAGCATAGACAGTTGCTTCTTCAACCTAAATGGAAAAAGGAAATATTCATATCTAGTAATCAGTCGTCCAAAAAACTTACTTTGTTAAACACCACTCTGATTCCACGCACACGTACTCTGAAGTTGAAATAAAAAATATGCTGAGTTCCTCATTGACAAATCTTCGTTGTCTTTAGTGATCAGGTCTTCCAACAGTCTGTTGGAATTCCCATGGGCACAAATTTTGCTCCTTCGTTAGCTGACCTGTTTCTATATTCATATGAAGCAGAATTTATTCAAAAACTTTTACGTGAGAAGAAAACATTTCTTGCTATGGCCTTCAATTCGACATTTATATACACTGAGGACGTTTTGTCTATCAATAAAATTAACTTTCAATCAAATGTAGATTCGATATATTCCTGCGAGCTCGAAATAAAAGACACTACAGAGTCATCCACGTCTGCATCATACTTCGATATTTTATTGAAAGTAGGCATTAACGGCAAACTAACAACTCAACTATATGATAAACGGGATGATTTCAGCTTGTCCATTGTCATCTTCCCATATTTATGTAGCAATACTCCATTATCACCTGCATGTGGTGTTTATATCTCTCAACTGATTCGATACGCAAGAGCTTGTTCTGCGTATGGTCAGTTTTTAAATCGAGGCAAGCTATTAAAAAACAAGTTGATGGTGCAGGGGTTTCAACTGTCTCGATTGAAGTCAGGATTTTGCAAATTCTATGGTCGTTGTAACTTATAACGATCTAGTTTATCAATACAACCTATCATTGAGTAAACTGCTGTCTGGCGTGTTTCATGCCAATTGTTAGGCCGTTCTTGGCACACTGATTTTGACTACGGATAACTCCGTTTACTTGATCAGGATATAGGGCTCACGGCGAGTGTGACCGGTCGATAGGGGATGCTTTCTCCTCCTAGGCACCTGATTCCATCTCTGATGTGTCCAGATGTCCGTGTTTGCCCAATTATCTATTTTGTATTGCTTATAGGAGTTATGAGATTGATCACTGTTTGTTTCTTCACCTTTCATGTATTGCTATGAATAGTCTTTGGTTTTTGCAGCCTGTACAGTGCTGTCGGTCATGCCAGTGCACATTAATCATTTATTTGAATCATATTACCATACTTATACATTAAATATCCACAAAGATTCGGGTTTTTTCTTTCTTTCTAAAATTAACATTCATACCTTGGATTTTGTTGATATTCAAAGCACTGTGGGACTAGACACATTTTCTATATTTAATTTTCATGCATGGTCTTTACCTCCTAATACATTCATGTATTTTGCTCACACACTTGCGTTCATAGCATTCATACAAATTTAGCAGTGACACGGCTTTTAGTGGTTTGTTAGTTATAATAATTTAACTATGTCTCGGGACAGACCCCCACCACAGTTAGAATGCCTCCCATATACCCGTAATGTAGCAGACAAATGCAGAATCGCTCCAAAACGATTTTAAAATCATCAAAAAATAAACGCGTAAAAAAAAGAAGCTAAAATTGAATACAACTAACCTCACTGATAATTTGGAAATCCTTAACTCTGTAAAAATATGTAAAATAATATTGTAAACTGAACACTTTGAAATGTCACTTTTCTCAATTCAAATTGACTACCATTTTACCGGAAGCTGTCATCGAAACAACCTGTTGTTTCCCAAAACGAATGCTCAATTATGAAGAACCGCCCACTACCATTTGTGAAACATACCTTTCGCATACAGCTTTTAAAAAGACAAAAAGAGTATGATGTGCAGTGGACACAGAATTACCCTGTAGAATTGAAAGACTAATAGGCAAAAATAATTTCTGCAGTGCTAGAGGGAAAAGAGGAGTTTACCAGTGCAATCTGGTTATTTTTCTTCATTCAGACCCAATGAAAGCAATTTTCATCAAAAGAAGAATATTAAACCATCATATTAATTGAATTTGACGCTACAATACTGACATAACTTATATTTCTTAATTTACAGCATTTATTGGAAACTAAATTAAGTTTCCTGTAAAATAACGGCGTAGTAAAGATCGTAGTATTACTAGTAACATTGCCCGTAAAAGGTCATATATCCATATTTGGTAGCTGAGCGCTTACGCAATGAGAAGTTCCGGTAAAATGGAAGCTGTACACAGCGAATTCAAACTCGTAGGTTTTACTTCTCTTTCTACGCTAATTGAAATGAAATTAATTGTGAATCAGTTGTGAAGGTACATTTTGGTTGTATATTAATGATGTTTGACATGATTTTACCGAAACATGTACCGAGTGCAATTTTTATTTTGCTACATTGCGGGTATATGGGACGTTAATTGCTGTGATAAAGTTTAGAAATTCATTTCAAAATTAAGGATTATCTCCCTCATGCATAGCTCTTATCCTTAGACGAATTTGATTCCACTTTTATGGCACTCTGTTTTTCCCTAAAATACAATGTAGCTCTTTAACAAGATTATTGTTATTTCGGATTTCCAAAATTTCGGTTGAGCATCACTGAAGAGATATTTGTCGAAATGCGCATCTGGTGCATCAAAATTGGTACCGTATAAGGTTTACATTCTAATTAGTGGTTTGTATGGTCAAGATAGCTGGAATGCTATTCTTGTTGCTATATATGATGTATGTCTGTGCAATTAAACTGCGACGGTGAAGTGATTTTGTGGCGGTCGTGAAGTTGATTACTATTACGGGTATATGGGAGGCATTCTAACTGGATATCCCCCCCCCCCGTGTTAAAAGCACATTTAAATGCAGAATTCAGTGCAAAAGTGTCCGATGACATGAATAAGGGAAGGTAATATCCTCAAAAGTACATATTAATTTGATAATTCAATAATTATTATCTATAATAAATGAAAAAACTTTTAATAGATTTAAAGTGTCAAGACAATGTTTCTACCCCCCTCCCCCCCCCCCCCCGAAATCAATGCTAATCACGAATGCGATGTTGTATAATTTAAAACAGTCTTACCATAATTATCCAGAAAATGTGCACGCAAATGCAGAATGACCGTAAATGAAAAAAAAAATGTAATTGTTCATTATTAATATTGTAGACTTAAATGCATCTAGTCAAATCATGAGCTTGACGTTCTGTATATAAAGTCTCTCGACACAATGGACGTATTCTATGATGCCACTTCATCTCTCAAACGACAGAAATATACTGGACCTACAGTAACATATATAGAATGGTTTACCAAATGATTCATTATCTTGAAAGATATAATGCCAAAATTCTATTAGAGAAAGTATATTTTAATAGTGTGATTGTCTAGTGTTCTTTGATATATGACATTCTAAATATAAAAACACTGAACTAATTTTTCAAAATGATAAATTATTTTGAATATCTTAATTTCAACGTCAGTGTTGTAGTGAATAATACTGAAAGTTCGATAAAGTTTGACTTTATAGCAGTCAAATTTTGATAATTTAGTGTCTTATTAATACATGTATAACAATTTCAAAAAAGTGCTGTGAACCTTTCGGAATTTTTCATCAGTAATCTTGCAATTTAACATTTGCATCTAGACTTCAGATCAAATCTAAATTTAGCTCTTTACTCAGAAGAGTGTTGAGTTTTTGATGTTATATTTATGTTATGTAAAACTCTTCTCGTGGGACTTGCCGCATCTGTATACCAGGCAAAGGATAAAAAAGAGTCAGGATTTGTGAAAACATAATTATTTTTAATAAACAAAATATATCTAAATGTGAAATCATCAATTTCAACTGTTGTACATCAATTATTTCCAACTATACAAATATTTACATCCATGTAAAAATATCCATCCCTACAAAAATATCCATCCTTCGCTCATTCAGGCCTTTACCATTAATCTCATCCAATATTATAGGGTTATTGAACTTATATTGGTGAATATTGGCACGAGTTGGCTGTGAAAATGCACGAGTTTGCGAGTGCATTTTGACAGCCAACGAGTGCCAATATACACCAATATAAGTTCAATAACCCTTTTATTATATAGCTAAAGTATTTAGTTGTTAAGTTATATCCCCTTTCACTCAAACTACTCCAAAATAGACGAGAATTCATCAATATTGGCAGTGTGCAAGAACAGCATGCATTTCTTAACTGTTCAATATTTAACCCGTCATTAATGCATGAAGCAAACTGATTTTGTAAATGGGGACATCATAATTTATGTACAGTAAAACATTTTGCTTAAGTAAATATCAAATACCGGCTCTGTCAGATTCGGAGGACCGTCGTCTGCCATTTCGGCTTGTTTACGTCGTTACGGTAACGTCAATATTGAACGCTCATACTCGGAATGTTTCGGGAGTATACAATTTACGCAATGCAAAGTTAGCGTTCAATAAATTCTCAGGATATTGAACGCTAACATTCTCTAGATTTTATGCAGATTTTATATTAGGCTATTTATTAGCTATATAATAAAATATGATTATCAACTTTGTAATTCAGCTCTTATAATCTATTCAGCTCCTATAATCTATTCAGCTCCCTCTATTCAGTTATAAATAATTATATTTTTACCCAACGGGACTGAAGAGGCTGTTCCATGCTTGTTCCTCTTTGGGATGTTAGCAGTACAGAGCCGATATCAGAAGTGATCTTTTACAACTGTCGTTTGCCATTTTATTGACGTCGGGCTCGATTGTATGACGTCATGGCGTGTTCCTGTTAGCCGCCATTTACAAGGATGTTGACTGTGTATTGTTTATAGTGAAGGGAATCTGCGCGTGTGAAGCGAGATCCCTGGATAAACATATAAATATCAACATTGGTGGTAGACATTGATTATCACCTGCGTATGTAATAATAACTGGATGGATATTATTAGTTACACAGTTAGTTAGTGACTAATCCGAGATTCCTCTGACTCTTAACCCCGCTTTTATTTTGTGACTTCTGCGGGGGAGAGTCAGAGCGGACTCCATATTGAAAAGTGGGAATTCAGCGACACCAGCTGGTGTCGCTGCTTTACCTACCTCTTACAACTTTATTTCGCGGATCTATCTTCCAAGACGCGAGGATTCAGTTATCGGAAGATTATTCTACAAATACATCATGATTAATACGATGCTATCGCCGTTTAAACGATGGAATTTTGTGTTTACATATGCTGACGTCATGCGCAAAGAAATCAAATGGCGAGGCGGCGACCTAATTCAAGTGATGCTCCATTTGTCGGTGTTAGGGCCGTTTAAACGGCGATAGCATCGTATTAATCATGATCTATTTATAGATTTATCTTCCGTTAACTGAATTCTCACGTCTTGGAAGATAGATCCGCGAAATAAAGTTGTAAGAGGTAGGTAAAGCAGCGACACCAGCTGGTGTCGCTGAATTCCCACTTTTCAATATGGAGTCCGCTCTGACTCTCCCCCGCACATGTCAAATATAAAAGCGGGGGTAAGAGTCAGAGGAATCTCGGATTAGTTAGTGACCTGATACGGAAAAATACATGGTGTGAAAAGAAAACCCGTATCGGGCGAGGCGATATATCAGGTCACTAACTAACTGTGTAACGAATTTATCACGTCGAAGACCTCTAACTGTATATGTGGGGGGTCTATATCATACAACTTAGTCAAATGTCTTACCTTTTGACACGGCTGCAAGTCGAACCCGACGATAAATAAAATTACACGCCCAATACGGATTTTACTCGCATGATACGGTTTTTTTCACGGCGTCGTGTGACCAAGATCTGACCAATTAGATTTCAACAATTTTGTCTGAGGCGTGATAAGATAAAATTCGAAGCTTGAGAATGAACGAGGAATTTCGGGACGAAACTCGGTAATTATTAAGTAGATCGATTTCATTATTTACATCGCTTTCAAACGGGAATTAGGCCATTTCATAGATGCTAGAATGATATCTACTATTCTAGAGGTATTTACGGAAAGTGCAGTACGATTTCGTTACAACAGTTTCTGCAAGTTTCATCATAATCGAACAAGAAAAATATTACTTCAATTTGAATTGATCACTGTTCGTTATCTTCACCTTGCATCGGAATTCCTTGCCCATTGATCCGGATTTCTTACATTTGTTTGATTGATTGAATATTGTTTAACGTCCCTCTCGAGAATATTTCACTCATATGGAGACATCACCACTGCTGGTGAAGGGCTGCAAAATTTAGGCTTATGCTCGGCGCTTATGGCCATTGAGCAGGGACGGATCTTTATCGTGCCACACCTGCTGTGACACGGGACCTCGGTTTTTGCGGTTTCATCCGGATGACATTTATTTGAAATTAAATTGCACTCCGTATATCTATACAAAGTACAATCCCTGGAAGTTTAAAAATCGGATTAATTATTGTCCCTTCAGTGACTCGTTTTCTTTAAACATTTCAGCACCGAAAAATAAAAAAGAGCCGATCGTCGAAAGCCGCATTTTAAAATTCCCTATTACCGTTTCCTTTAACAAGAGTCTCCTCGGAGTGATTCGGGCACTGATTTCTCCCAGCTTATGTCCTAGATCGTTTTATTATCTCAGACCACTACATTGAAGAAAAACAAACCAGGGAAATATTAATACTTCATTCTTTACTATGGCATTTATTAGCATGATTGTATTCACAACACAAAAGCGACCGGTACCCCTCCCCCCTAAAATTTTCAATTTAAAGTAAATCGCGGTCTCTTGTTTAAAAAAAAATGTAAATGATAAAAGCAATAATTTCTTCCACTCTCAAAGAAATGAATGACAACATCTTTTGATTTATTGAATTACTTTTATTTGGAATCCTTACATTTTTTCCAAAAACCTTCATTTTGTTCATTTCACCTTTTTGAAAACTACAGAAAATAGTAAAAATGACTACATAGGAGATATATTTCCAGCCCTATGAAATCTGTAAAATCCAGGAGCTTCCGGTGGTTTCGTCCCCTGGCCCTCTGGTGGCCTCAAGGCGGCCCTCACATCCCCTGCATCGCAAAGCCCCCCCCCCCCCCCAATTCCTGGATCCGCCCCTGGAAGCATCATCAAAACAGCAAAGTCAAAATTAACATACAACATATTTTCATGCAAAGCCAATATTCAACATTCACAGTTCAAAGTTCACCATGATTTAAACAGTGCTTGACTCGGGGAGGTGCAAAGGTCAAGACCCACAGTGTGGCGGAATTCCCTGTCATGATTGCCAGTACTTCCATTCATGAAAGGAAACTTGTAGCACTTACGACCGACACTGTTGGAATTTATGTTGAAATGTGAAAATGTGAGGTAAGATCAGCACTAGGGTATAATTGATCCATGTTCCTAGGGACTACAGAGGAATATATGTAATGGTGTTACACGGTATTGCTTTGATACAGCCTTGTAATGTGTTTAATACAATTACTTAGTTTGGGGAGATGAAGACCATCACTGCATAAAAAAGCGGGTGTGCTTTGATGTCGGGATATGAAATGATAGTCCCCGCCCCCTCGTAATAGATTTAAGAGCTTGCAAAGGAATTAAGGCGCTGACGTGCTTCCTCCATTTTGGCACTATGATATTATGGTAGTATTTTCATGCGCGGTGTACCTAGAACATAACACTAAATAATCTTACCTTTGAGAAAATTTGTTTTCATAAATGTTATGTACAACTTTTGTTGGTTTGTAAACCATTTTCTTTTTGGAATTATGGCCTAAATCGTTGCAACCGCAATGTAAAATGTAGTAGAATGGCGCTAGGCTGTGAAACATATCTATTAAAATATTTAAATTCATTGATGACCTTTCTCGTGTTTATCCAAAATTCGTACTCAAAGATCTCAATTATGAAGTACTGAAGTACGAATTGTAATGTACTTGACGCATTAACCGTATGTGTGATTTTTGTGTGACTTAACATGAGTGACTCAAACAAAAGAGCGCTAAAAGACTTGTCTGTATCCTTCATTGAAGTTACTCGCTCACCAAAGAAAACAAAGGAGCAAGATATTACAATCATGACCTCAGGTACCCAATCGCCCAATGGACCTATCATGCAGTCTACTCCTACTGCACAGACCACCAACATTAGTTTAGATCCTAATCAACAGTCTTTTCAGCCTCAGTATGTCATTAACACGCCCATAACAATCTCATCGGAGGACATACAGAGGATTGCTGAGGCTGTGAAGGTCGACGTGAGAGAATCCCTTCACGAGGAAATATCTCAGATGATCTCGGAGAAGGTGGAACCTCTGTGTGCCCAGGTAAACGAGCTGCGGGCAAGAAATAAACAACTCAAAATGCAGTTGGACGAATTAGAACAATATGGAAGACGTCCTCTGGTGCGATTCTCTGGAATCCCTGAGACTTCGGATGAAGATACACAGGTCAAAATCCTGGAGGTAACCACGAAGGCCGGAATTGATCTATTTAGTGAGGATATTATCAATTAACAGAGTCGGCAAACCAAGATCTACAGAACAGCGCCACATCATCGCACGCTTGAAAACCGTAGATACGAAATTCAGACTTCTTCGTAATTCCAAAAAATTATCATCTCATAAGGACACCAAACAGAATAAACGAAGATCTGACGAAATTCCGAGACAAACTTTTGCACCTGTGCAGACAATTGTGTCGTCGCGGTCGATTGCGTAAAGTGTGGTCCACTAATGGCAAAATCTTGGTCAAGGACAGTCACGATAAAGTGTTCCATATACGTGAAGAACTTGATCTGGTCCAGTTCGGTCATGATGTACGAGACAGCAACTAACCTGTGAAACATGTGTTTGTTCCAAAAACATTGTAAAGTCTGACATGTATACAAACTTTTAGTCAACTTGTTCAATAGTATCTACAAGTTATTATATGTATTATGTAACTTATGTATTTATGGACTTTTTCATCAATACAGTGTTTGATTAATGTATTATAATTGTTACCATGATAATGGTCTACAGTACTACAGAAATTATATATTTACTACGTATACTTGATATAATCTAGTTTAAATTTTTCCATGTCTACACACATTAATTTAATGTAATGCAACCTCTCTATTTGCATTTTTGTATATATTTTTTGTTATTCTTCCCTTACCAGTGTGGTGTTTACATTTTCCCCAAAGAAAAACGTATGACAAACAGCAGTTCTTTTTTCACTGCTTGGTATTTTGCTTTTTTCCAATTTTTTTGTACTGTTTCTACAAACGTGTTTTGTTTTGTATTTTTTCCTGATATCATACATGGTCAAAATATGATCAATTGTCATACTACATGTACCGAAGTACCCATACATTTCTTCCACATAGCGTCTGATTTTTGTCTCGATTGCAGCCTATTTCCCTTTTTTGTTGTTTGCAAACATAAAAAGCTTGACAAAGGGTAATTCTATCGAACAACATCGTGCTGCAATCGGCTCTTTTAATGTTTCATGCAGATGTTTATCTAAATCCGCTACATTTTGCATCAAACTCAAAACTTTATATTTAAAATTTAAATAACTTGTCAGCCTCATAGTACATGGTGCAATATGTATTAGGGATAGTGCAGTCTTAATTAATTTTTATCTACAATTGTTCACATTTATTTTACTGGTACCAGGTGATATCGAGGTCAATCCTGGACCAACTGTGGACAACGTCCTCGACATATCACATTGAAATATTAGAAGTATCAGAAACAAAATAGCTCATCTTAATACAATAGTACATGACTTTGACATTTTGTGCTTCGCTGAAACTCACTTAGATAACAATTTACTGAATGACAGGCTTACAATAGATGGTTTCAAAACTATTTTTCGTAAAGATAGAAATTGTTCCGGGGGTGGCGTTATGATTTAAATATCTGATATCCTTCATGTCCGCAGATGTACTGAATTTGAGCCCGCCGGTATAGAATGTATATGGCTTGAAGTCAAAATTCATACCTGTAATAACCTTCTTTGTTGTATTTATCGTCCTCCACACACCGACAATACATTTTGAACAAACTTCCTGTGGTCTATAGTCAAAGCCGGAGAATTTTCCGACAAAATAAACGTCGATCTTTTCAATATTCCACACATACATCCGATCTGCGACATATTATCTAACAATGGCCTAGTAAATAACATACATGAAAGCACTCGAATTTCTCAAAGAACACGTACATGTATTGACCCAATTCTTACAACAATAGATGTTCAGGTAGGCGAAGTGGGTACTCTCAACATTGACTCCGTTCTTAGTGATCACAAAGCTACACATATCTCGCTCGTTTTGAATTACAATTTCAAACGTGTTTATGAACGTAAAATTTGGGATTACAAAAACGCGGACTTTGATACAATGTAGGTTAAATTTAATGATTGAAGAAAGTAATTGGTCAAATATTATATGTGATGCAAATAATGTTACAGACGCTGCTGTAAATTTCACAAATTTCCTTTCGTGTGTACGTAACTGTATACCCGAAAAAACTATTACGATTCGATCGAAAGACAAACCTTGGTTTGATTACATATTACGAAAAACATTAAGAATTAGAGATCGACTACGTAACATTGCAATGCAAGGTGAAGTTAACGAACAGTGATCAATCTCATAACTCCTACAAGCAATACAAAATAGATAGTTGGGCAAACACGGACCCCTGGACACACCAGAGGTGGGATCAGGTGCCTAGGAGGAGTAAGCATCCCCTGTTGACCGGTCACACCCGCCGTGAGCCCCATATCCTGATCAGGTAAACGGAGTTATCCGCAGTCAAAATCAGTGTGCCAAGAACGGCTTAACAATCGGTATGAAACACGTCAGACAGCATTTGACCCAATGCGAGGTTGTATTGACGAACTAGATCGTTATAACGACCATAGAATTTGCGAAATGCTGACTTCAATCGAGACTGTTGAAATCCCTGTACCATCAACTTGTTTGTCAGTAGCTTACCTCGATTTAAAAACTGACTATACCCAGAACAAGCTCTTGCATATCGAATGAAAACCAGAAAAAGAATGCGATTGGATGAAATACAGAAGAGTTCGAAATCAAGTTATCAATATGAAAAAAAACCCACGCATTTTCAAATTATTATAACAATATCGAAACGTACATAGATGATGCGAGTAAGAACAATAACAAACTTTATTGGAAATTACTGAAAGACGTTTTTCAAACAAAAACAAACAACGAATTACCCCCTTTAAAATGTGCAGATTCTGAGAAAATAGATATTTTAAATAAATGTTTTTCCTCTATCTCAAATATTACAAGTGTAGATAAGAGTTTGCCTGAAATCTATATGCAATGTTTCGAAATTATAGATTCTATTGCGATCGAAAAATATGAAGTTATTGATATAATTTCCATTTTGTCAGTCGACAAGGCCATTGGACCCGATCCCTCAGTCATTATGACCACGCCCAACAGGTATCTGCACATAACCAACAATATTGTGTGGGGTAATTACTACATAAGTGGTCGGGGAAGGATAATATGACTGTGTATCTAGATTGACTTTGTTGTTTAATCGTGTTCCTCTGGCAATCATATTATTTTTCGTTGTCAGCACTATTTACCATATCCGAATCAACAATGGTACGGACTACCAAATATTGTTTGAACTTAATCACTCCATACCATTATCTTCCCACCATATTATTTCATAATCACATTGTTTTGGAAGTTTTCCCTCTAAATTTGTCTGATTTCTGTAATTTTGAAGAATAATTCTATTTTCATTCCGAACCGACCATGGTACAAACTCTCTACACCATCCTCAGTAAACACGCTGAGGTGGCAGGGGACAGTTTCTGTGGTTTTGAAACATGTGGATAGGGGGTATACACCAAAGTCAGATTATGACAGACTAATGAAAAATCATATTTCCCTTTTATGTCAATACTTGTATTTCATATTAGTGTAGTTAATAAATTATGACCCTAAATTACATGTAATCTATAAATACTGGTGCTGGTGCACAAAACATGCTCTGAGCAGGTTCCCCTTTTTTGCTTTGATTTTCCCTCATTTGGGCTAATCCTCACCACCCCCACACCATCACAGTACCAAACATGGGAATTTAGACACTGTGCACAACCAAGAACCCTATCTGCCCTTCTCAAAAATCTACCTTTCATATGGGGCCATCCACCTTCCCTCACAGCTACAGACCTTTTGCTAGACCCTGCATGTTCTCACCGGAATTTCTTCAGCAACTGACCACGTGTCTTAGTTTCGTCTTTGCACCCATCTCTTTGCTAGGAATCATGGTGACACTTACATGTTGTATATCAACATTTTTACTAATCACTCAGCTACATTTGACATGCATCCTAAAATTACTGTATACATTTTTACACATGTAATATCACTTCAAATATGGGGTATTTCCATTTTTTGAAAAAGTTGACCGGGCCTATAGTGCGAAACTGTCCCCTGCTACCTAAAGAAACCATTTTTCTCACGCAGTACAACAGTGTATCATTCTTGTTACCAATGTAGATTATTGATACTTGTCGTTTTTTCGTGGTGTGTGTTATTTGTTTATGTAAAAAATGTCTCTTGATAAAGACGCGGGTTGCGTCGAAAATTTGAGTTTTAAAGAACCAACAGTGTCGTGGCCTTTTCAGTATATAAGCGTCCAAAATTTGAGATTTAAATAACCAACCGTGACGTGACCTTTTCACTGCTTATATATATATATATATATATATATATATATATATATATTTAATTTGTGTTTTTAAAAAATCACAGTGTCCGGTATAAAATATTAAACGAAATAAAATAGACAGTACACAAAGTTAAAATTTTAACGCAAGCGCTTTTATTTTTATAATCCCCAGGCGTTACATTTTGAAATATTTTTGAAATGGCCTAATGTCATAATATATTCACTAACTTAATTTTTCTGTATTCGGGTGCTGAAATGTGTTGTTTATGAACTCGTATACTTGTATACTGTTTATTGTATTTCTTTTAATATATATATTAACTATTTTTGGCTGCTGTAAAGTAATTTTTATTCAATTTCAATTTACATTAAAAAAAAAAAGATATCAAATATTGCTACGAATCACCATTCTTGGAAATTGTTAGTGTGTTTAAATGCAGAACACAAATGGTAATAAATCAAAGAACGAAAATGGACGAACACACTGCTAAAATATACTTTCTCTGCGTAAACATAGGATTTGGGGGCATTATATCTTTCAAGATAATGAATCATTTGGTAAACCATTCTATATATGTTACTGTAGGTCCAGTATATTTCTGTCGTTTGAGAGATGAAGTGGCATCATAGAATACGTCCATTGTGTCGAGAGACTTTATATACAGAACGTGAAGATCATGATTTGACTAGATGCATTTAAGTCTTCAATATTGATAATGAACAGTTACATCTTTTTAATCTACATCTACGGTCTTTCTGCATTTGCGAGCACAGTTTCAGGACAGTTATGGTAAGATTGTTTCAAATTATACCACAGTGCATTTGTTAGTAGCATTAATTTCTTGGGGGAAATGAAAAAAAAATATTGGGGGGGGGGGGGGTACTATCAATTTAATGTAGAATGTTCTTTTATCATTATGGACAATCATGTGAAAATAATCAAATTAATATGCACTTTTAAGGATGTGAATCGGCCCTTCCTCGCGTCCCCAAACATTTCGGATTGAATTCTGTATTTAATTAATTGTGCTTTTAACACGCTGGGGATATATCCTGATGACAGTCAATTTCCTATAGGAGTAAACTCGGGACTTCATTCCTCAAACTCGCATATCCTTCTCATTACGAATGGAGATAACATGTCTCAGTGTGTCTACACGATCTGAGATAAATCTAATTAACACTCTTTACATTTTAGTACCTACCAGAACTTTCAGACCGTCGGTAGAGTCGTGTTCGGAGAAGCCAGAGGAGAACCGTTGATTGGACAACAAGCCGTGGCTTACAGTATCGTCAACCGAATTAATCACGTGGCTTATCCAAACACTCTCAACGCCGTGGTCTACCAGAGGACAAGCAGCGGAGGGTTTCAGTACGAAACTTTAGATCTGACAAGTCACGACCAAGATTGGAACTATGCAAAGAGGACAAACACGTTTGAATACGTAAACGCCATTATAGCTTCACGTAACGCTTTGTGCGGTTGGAGGCCCGACCCAACTGTATGTGCTACAGATTATTGTGCATTCGATCCTTGTCATTCCACGAATTCTAATCCCTGGTGGACGGCTGTTAATAAAATGCAGATCGGACACCATTTTTTTGTTTGCCGAGTTCCTGCGACTGGTTAGTCACCTGGGTTCGGGATGCCTAGATCACTGACCTGCAGGTGTTTTCTTATTAATCAAGAATCTTTAAACAATTGCGAATGATACAGTATTATGTTTCATATTTATTCGAGAAGCTAAATGAACATTGTCAATAAGATTCTAACATTGTTGTACATGTAGTTAAATACTGGATCATATGATATTTACATATGACTTTTTCTTCAATAAGGAATGACTGGAAAAATCCTCAATCGTTGATAAATCTCTCGTCGGATTTGTAACTTCTGTATTAGCGGCGGAAATATATTAAATATTGTCTTTAGTATAATAATTTCTAATCGACAAAGTTTGAAGGTATATCATTCTGTCGTCATAATTGTGTTCTACTGTCTTTGGAACTGCATAAGAATAAATTTGTAGTTGATTATTAGTATCTGATTAGTCTTTGCCAGTAAACTTGTAAGGGACCTGCATGCATGTATGGATTTTAATTTCGAACAGATTTGCTCGAGATGCTGCAATTCATTTGGGTTTTAGCTCATCTGAGCTGAAAGCTCGAGTGAGCTTTTCTGATCGCCTGTTGTCCGTCGTCTGTCCGTCAACGTTTTACATTTTCGACTTCTTCTCTAGAACAACTGGGCCAATTATAACCAAACTTGGTCAAAAGCATCCTTGGGAAATGGGCTTTTAAGTTTGAAAAATGAAGGGCCATGCCCTCTTCAAAGGGGAGATAATCACAAAAATAGGGTGGGGTCATTTAAAAATCTTCTCAAGAACCACTGGGCCAGAAGAGCTGAAATTTACATGAAAGCTTCCTAATATAGTGCAAATTCAAGTTTGTTAAAATCATGGCCCCGGGGTTAGGTTGAGCCACAATAGGGGGCCCCGGGTTAGGTTGAGCCACAATAGGGGATCAAAGTTTTACATACAAATATATAAGGAAAATCTTTAAAACTATTCTTCTCAAGAACCACTAAGTCCGAAAAGCTGATATTTACTTGAAAGTTTCCTGACATAATGCAGATTTACGTTTGTTAAAAGCATGCCCCCGGGGGTAGGATGGGATCACAATAGGGGATCAAAGTTTTACATGCAAATGTATAGGAAAAATATTTTTCTTAAGAACCGCTGACCCAGAAAAGCGGAGATTTACATGAAAGCTTCCCGATACAGTGCAGATTCACATTTGTTAAATTCATGACTCCTGGGGCTAGGATGGGGCCACAATAGGGGATCAAAGTTTTACATACTAATAAATAGAAAAAACATCTTTAAAAATCTTAAGAATCATTGGTCCAAAGAATTTTACATTTACCCGAAGGCTTCCTGACATAGTGCATATTTCAGTTTGTTAAAATCATGGTCTCCGGGGGGGGGGGGGGGGTAAGATGGGGCCACAGTAGGGATCAAAGTTTACATACAAATGTATAGGGAAAACCATTAAAAATCTTCTGAAGAATCATTGGGCAAGAAAACTTTACATGAAAGCTTCCTGACATAGTGCAGATTCAAGTTTGTAAAAGTCATGCCCCCAGGAGTGGGTTGGGGCCATAATAGGGATCAAAGTTTTACATGCGAATATATAGGAACAATCTTTAAATATGAGCCAAGGTGACTAATGTGAGCGATGTGGCCCATAGGCCGCTAATTTTTAAAAAAAAAATTTTTTTTGTTGGTCAGGATGAATGACCAAGTGCAATTGGGGGTTGTCTTTTTTAACGTAACATATCTACAAATATGCTACATAATATATATATTGGGTATTAAAGATGTGAAAGTGGCAAGAATTTAGATTTTTTTTTTAATTATTTGAGAATTTCAAAGGTTGTTGAACTTTAACGCCTTTCAAGGATTTTGTAAACAACTTGAAAGATGTGCGTATTGCAAGTATTTGAATCACAACAATTTCATCATAATTTCTTGGATGCTTGGTAAAATTACAGATTACTGTATTGAACTTAGTAAAGTTTTAGGAAAATAGTATACACACAGAGCTCTTGGTTTGTCCATTTACCTCCTCTCAGTCTCACAGGAGCTACGACCTTTTATTCGTACAATGCAAAACAAAGTATATGCATGTCGCAGTTTGATAATAGCTGATACTACTTAAGTAAAATTTTACAACTCGTGGGTTTTAACAGAAGATCACCCTACATAATCTTGTGACGGGCGTATTATGCACTCTTTCCGCTACGCTTGTTATGCTCTTCACAACCATACATAGTATTTTGTCACACTGAACTGAATAGGATAATAGGCATCATCACTCCTTTATCTACACAGGAGCAAAAAACAATGTCTAAATAACAAATGCATTTTATTTTTAAATATATATAATATATACATATCATCCCGCCCTCAAGAACATCAACGGTATTCTGAAGAAACACCTGCCCATTCTGCATGCCAACAAACGAATGGCTGGGGTTTTTAAGGAACCACCGATGGCATCCTTCAGACGTCCCAGAAACCTGAAGGATATGCTAGTAAGGACCAAACTGGATAACCCTTTACCCAATGGAGGTTTCAAAATATGCTCAGACCTCAGATGTCAATTATGCAAATATAGCTCAGACACTGAGGGTTTAGCAGTCCTGTCACGGGTCGCAGTTATAAGATATTGGGAAACTTTTCCTGCAAACCAATAACTGCATCTATCTCATCAGTTGCGATGTCTGCCAGAAGCAGTACATAGGAGAAACAACAGACCTTCGCAGACGGGTCAACAACCACCGGTCCTCCAGAACCAAAAAAGATTTGCCAGTAGCAACACATTTCAATGGCAATAACCACCGATGGGAGGACATGGCAGTAGTGGTTATTGATCAGGACCCTAGTTGGTCAGATACCGAAAGAAAGCAGAAGGAAAAATTCTGAATGCACAGGTTGAAGTCATTTGAACCGCATGGTATCAACAAACCTACTGACTTCACCAGGATGAATACGGGCTAAACCCTTACTAGATTTTAAGCTTCATCTAGACCTACTCGTCTGATCATGTCCCTAACAGTGGTACTATGACCATTTTTGAACACATTTTTTTCTTTTCAATTCTGTTTACAATCAGCCCATCCCTTTTAATTACTTTGAACTTCATAACCGATTGCTTACATGTAAAACCCAGTTATCAGTTTCCGTGATTCTATGTTTTTTGCACATCTACCCTAGACATGAACAGTACGGGAATGTCTGATGTTGATTCAATTTCCTGGGCTGCTTATTCTTTGTTTTTGTTTGGAGTTGGTCCATTTTGTTAACTTATTCAAACTTGTTGTTTACATTATCTTTCTCTCAAATTTTGTTCATTTCTTACTTCGTTTACATAGCTTATTTTCATTTATTTATTTATTATTTATTTGTTGCTTATTATTATCTTTTATAAATTATGCATGGTTAAGATAGAATCTCTCTGGGTACGAGTTACATGTAGCTTTACTATTTGTCAACGTAATTGGGTTAACTCGTTCCACTTGAGATTAATTAAGTTTATTGTTTTTCTTTTTGGATCAGGTTTTTGGACGAATAAGGCATGTCTAGTCCTAATTCGCTCCACTTTTAACATTGATTGGCAAGCCTAAAGACCAAAAACATGTAGTCTGCGTTGTAAATACGTTTGTAGATTAGTGTAGTTGTAGTGCTAGATGTATTTATATGTAGTTTGTTATGGTCTGTTGATATTAGCCACATTATGTAATTCTTTTCGTTTGTCCTGAAGAAGGGACGGGTCGTCCCGAAAATTTGACAATCTGGTTGTTCGTGTCGTTGGTCATTTTAGTGCTTTGTATAATTTTTAGCTCTTCTGAGCCAAAGGCTCAAAGAGCTAATGCTATGGCCATTTGTGCGGTGTGCGTAAACTTTTTAGAAAAAGGGCTATAACTCAAGAACCCCTTGGCCAATTTTTTTCAAATTTGTTACAGGGTATCATTGGCCCAAGGGCTTTCATACATACTAAATAAAGGGATGTGACCCTTTAACAAGGGGAGATAATCAGGAAAATACAAACAAAAGTAGTGGTTGCTAAAAAATCTTCTTCTCAAGAAACACAGGGCAGATTATCACCAAACTTACACATAAGGATGAGGATATGTTGTAGATTAAAAATTGTTCAAGGCATCACCCTGGGGCAAAGGGCGTGGTCTCAAGGTCACTTCAAAGTTGACCTAAATTTAAAATTTTTTTAAATTCCTTAAATCTTAGATATTTTAGTCATTATAAGGACTAGGATCATCAAATTTTGACAGTTGATGCATCTTAGGACCTTGTGTCAAGTTGTCTCAAAAGTAGGTCACGGTGACCTACTTTTTGAATTTTGCAGGTATTTATTTTAAAATTAATTTTGATGCATATCTTGGACACTTTGAAGCCTATGATCATCAAAACTTGTCAGTTGGTGGATCATGGGACCTTGAAATGCGTCAACTGAAAAATAGGTCACCGTGACCTACTTTCTGAATTTTATGGCTTATCATTTATAGATATATTTTAAGTTGTTATTTCAAATACCGAGAGGTTTAGAATCATCAAATCTTGTAAGTTGATGCATCTTGAGGCCTTGAAACATATTTATAAAAAAGTAGGTCACAGTGACCTACTTTTTGAATTTTGTAGACATTCAAATTTCACATTTTCAATTTTAGATGCATATTTTGGGCACTGTAAAACCTAGGATCATCAAACTTTGTCAGTTGATGCGTCTTCAGTCTTCGGTTTGTGTCAACCAAAAAGTAGGTCACTGTGACGTACTTTTGGTATTTGACGGCTTAATTACTATATTTCAGACACTATTTGACCTACAATCATCAAACTTTGTCAGTTGATGCATCTTGAGTTTTCGCAGTGTGTCGGCCTAAAAGTAGGTCACCCTGACCTACTTTTGGAGTTTGACAGCTATATTTGAGTATTTAAGATACTATTTGAATTACAATCATCAAACTTTGTCAGTTGATGCATCTTGAGACTTCGCAGTGTGTCGACCTAAAACAAGGTCACCTTAACCTAATTTTGGAATTTTATTCTATATATTTTAATATTTCATGTACTATTTGACCTACAAACATCGTACTTTGTTAGTTGATGCATCTTTAGTTTTCGCAGTGTGTCAACCAAAAAGTAGGTCACTGTGACCTACTTTTGGAATTTGACAGCAATATTTAAATATTTCAGACACTATTAGACTTACAATCATCAAACTTTGTCAGTTAATGCATCGTGAGTCTTTGGAGTGTGACGACCAAAAAGTAAGTCAACGTGACCTACTTTTGGAATTTTGACAGCTATATTTAAATATTTCAAATACTATTTGACTTGCAATTAGCAAAATTTGTCAGTTGATGCATTTTGAGTCTTCGAAGTGTGTCGACCAAAAAGTAGGTCACCTTGACCTAATTTAGGAGTTTGATGGATGTATTTAAATATATTTTTGTACTACTTGACCTGCAATCATCAAACTTGTCCATTGATACATCTTGAGTGTATGGAGTGTGTCGACCAAAAAAAAAAGGTCAACATGACCTACTTTTGGAATTTGACGGCTATATTTAAATATTTCAGATACTATATGACTTACCATCACCAAACTTTGTCAATTGATGCATCTTCAGTCTTTGGAGCGTGTCGACCAAAAATAGGTCACTGTGACCTCATTTTGGAATTTGACAGCTATATTTGAATATTTCAGATACTATTTGACCTAAAATAATCAAACTTTGTTAGTTAATGCATCTTGATTCTTGAGAGTGTGCCACTGAAAATTAGGTCACCGTGACCTACTTTTATAAGTTGATGGCTATATTTGAATATTTTCATGGAGTATATTTGATCAGCAATCATTAATCTTTGTCAGTTGATGCATCTTGAGTCTTTGCAGTCTGTCGACCTAAAAGTAGGTCAACCGGACCTACTTTTGGAGTTTGACAGCTATATTTGAATATTTAAGATACTATTTGAATTACAATCATCAAAGTTTGTCAGTTGATGCATCTTGGGTCTTGGGAGTTTGTTGACCAAAAAGTAGGTCACCTTAACCTTCTTTTAGAATTTGATTTATATATTTAAATATTTCAAATACTGTTTGACATAGAATCATCAAACTTTGTCTGTTGATTCATCTTGAGTCTTCAGATTGTGTTTACCAAAAAATAGGTCACTGTGACCTACTTTTGGAATTTTCTGGTAATGTTTAAATATCCATAGCCCAAGGGCTTTGATTTATAATAATGATAGGGATGTGCCCCTCTAACAAGGGAGAGATAATTAGGTTTAAATAAGATTTTTCAAAATTTCTTTCATCATTTATTTAAATATATTTGAGTTTACAAAATAAAAGAAAAAGTATTCAGTTACAAATATTGAAATTTTTATCATTACAAACATAGACATTGTCATTATAATAACCAGTATGAACTAGTTTTAATTACATGCCACCTCAAACATCAGAAGCACAAAACACTGAATTGTGATCTGACCAATATGAAAATAATACACTTCCAATAGTTGTTGTGTTGTTTGAAAATATAAGGTCAATAGTACTGCCAAATTTAGTTGTTGGCTCCAGTATGACCTGGAAGCAGGAAAATTCTTTCCTCATGAAACTAAGTATAGTTTTATTTTCACCCTTACTCACATCAATATTAAAGTCTCCCACAATAAAGAGGTGTTTTTCCAAATTGACTAAAGGTTTTACCTTCTCTTTCAGTATTTTCATAAAATGTGTTGAAGAACATTTAGGTTGCTTGTACAAAAACACACATTGAACTAAAGCACCTAATTTGACAGCTTTTATCACTACAAATTCTACTTTGACTGTAGAAAATAAAGAGACATCTACAATGTCTAAAGTATCTTTTAGATACACAACCAATCCATGAGATGGTCTTCCTCCATTATCAGGTCTTTGTGCATCATTTCGAATCATGGTAAAGTTGTTTAATTGAAAATATTCATTTTTGTCTGTGTCAATGAGTCTTGATTCTCCAATTCCTATGATGTCTACGGAATAAACATATGGGTCACACTGTAAGTCTTTAAAATGTTTGTTCAATGACCGTGCGTTATTAAACATGATTTTAAAGTTATGTGGTAGATCTGCAGGTGGAGTAAAACACAGCTGTAAAGATGAATTTTCTCGTAACCTTTGCATTTCTTCTTCAACACTTTCATCTTTTGTTAATGAGTTCTCATTAAAATTCAAGATGTGAAGATTTTCAAGATATCTTGATCTAGATAAAGCCACATAGTGAATATGTGGACATTTTCTTGGTCGAGATTGGCTTAGGTCAATCACAACTTCATCCACTGTGGATCCTTGGGCCTTGTGCACAGTTTTTGCAGCTGATGGTTGTAAAGGAAATTGTATCCTTTCAAATGTTTTTCTGTTGTAAACAAAGGTTCTTTTGGTTTCAAATATTGGGGTATAGTTTGTTTCTATGTTGTTACCAAGTAAATGCTGGTACTGGTTTCTTCTCTTCATTCCAATTTTCCTGTCATTAAACAAAACCCATACAATGGCTGGTCTAGATGTGGTTTCCTTAAATTCAATGGACTTCACCACACAAGAAGCTCAGTTTGTTAATCCATCAAGGACATCAATGTTAACTGAGACATCATACGTCATATTTACAGCTAATGTCAAACTGTTGCTCAACTGGCCTGTATTTGCTGGATTGTCGGGCAGAAGCTTCAGTAATTTTATTTTCTGCTCTGGTTTCAGTCTTACTTCACTAATGACATCTGTGTCAGCTTCAACAGTAACCTTTGCAGTTTGCAATTTTTGCATGAGATCTTCATTGAATTTTTTAACAAATTTGTTTTCAATGAATAGATGTGGTGCAGAGAAAGGATAATCAGGATGATCAACAGATATTATTCTGCTTGCTATTAAAGCTCTATCCTCTTCTGTCAAATTATTGTGACGTAGTCTGTTTAACAATTCAGCAAACATTTTGTCATTTCTCTGACGCATAATCTCTTCTAGCTCAAACATTTTGAAATTTTCCTTCCATAAGTTTTTAACCAGAAATTGACCTGGTGCTGTTAAGTCTTTAAATATCCAACTTTCACCAATAGGACACAGCTGGTACAAATCTCCTACTGCTATTATACTGATACCCCCAAAGTCTTGGGCACTCGTTGTTAATTCTGTTAGTCTTTGATGAATAAATGCCAAATGCTTGTTCCCAACCATTGATATTTCATCAATTATTACCACTTTTAGGTTTCTATACTTTGTCCTGTAAGTATTTAATTCATCAGCATGCATATGTTGTTGTGATTGGTACATTTTTTTTTGTGAAATGCTGATGCAATTGTCATTCCATTGATATTATAGGCGGCCTTACCAGTGTAAGCGCAGAGTAATATTTTTATTTCGTCTGGGTTCTCTCCTTCTTTAGAACAAAGCAACCTCTGCAAACTTTGATAAACGGCATTAATTAATACATATTTACCCACCCCTGCTCCACCTGTTAAGAAGGCATACAAAGGATCATCTTTTGTTCTCATCCAGTGGATGACATGGTCGTGAAATTTTCTTTGTTTTTCATTTAAAGATTGCAGTAAGGTACAGTAGTCTTCCTCAGATATCCTAGTTGCACTATGCTCAACTGCAGTGGTTTTCTGTGGTAATCCTATATCTGGGCCTATGTCATATTCTTTGTGACTTTCTTTATTTGGGTCAAAGTGAATGAACTCTTTTGATGGAGTAGTTCCTTCTTCATAATCCTCAGCTTGTACTTGTTCTGTACTTGGTGCCAATTCATCAAATTCTTCAGCTAAATCTTGTTCTGCTGCATGTTGAGCTTGTTCAAGTTCTTCAACGTGGTGTTCATATTCTTGTTGTTTGGCTGAAATAATGTTGTATTTTGCTCTATAGTGTTGTGTGTAATTTTCAAATCCCCCAAGTAAGTCAACTTCTTCTTTTCTCCAAGGCAAATACAAGAACAGTCTCTCTCTGTAGTATTCTTCTGCATCAGTTTTCTTGCTATAGTTATTGAATCTTATCCCCTTTTGTGTTTTCCTTCTGCGAATTTCTATTCCATTTTTAAAGGTAACAATGGTGTTTGTATCTGAAAAGTTGACATCAAATGTTTCACTGTCATTTGTTTCATCATTTTCACTGTCATTGTTGTCATCATTCGTTTCATTCTCTTCAGATATTTTTGCATATTCTTCAGGGAATTTTACCTCTAGTTTACTGGTTACATCAGCAAGACACCACTGTTCCAGTTGTCTTGGTCGTTTTGAGTACCTCTTGATCATGTTATCAACAGCAATATCTGTGGAATTTTCAGGCAATTGATCAAGCTCTACTTTATCTTTCAGTAAAAAAGTTCTCTTTTCTGGAGGAGATGTATTTATGAAGATGACATCTCTGGTACTATATGTCAAAGGCATTTGCAGAAGGAGATAACAAGCTTCTTGTGCACTGACTTCTACATAATTCAATTTTTTTTTTACCAATATGTTTAACTTGATGTTTCAAATCCATTTGGTTTTCAACTGCTTCCTGTGATGCCTTTTCCATAAGAGCACTCATCCCTCCTTGGGATTTACTGAGATATGACACAACATATGTAGCACAGGCATAGGCGTCTAGAATAAATTGAATGTCTAGGTTTGCTTTCCATGCCTTAAGGATTGATTTATTGTAATAGTTTACTCTCATTTCAGAAGGTTTACGTTTCAGGAAAACCTTGGGGCTTTTCAAAGAAGCTCTGATACAATTAATATAATCATCTTCACTACACTGTACAACCTTTTCTAAAAATTCTGAATATGACAATGTACATTTATCTGAGAACTCATTCATTCTAATCTGAATGTCTTTATACATCCTTTTGTATTTTTCATTACCACTTGTCAGTGGTTCCAATACCATAGTTTTTTTCAGTGGAGGTAAAGGAAACCCAAAACGACATACTTGTTTTCCCTTTTTTGACAACTTTTTGAATGTTTGTGTACTTGTAAATCTACAAGGTTATCATCATTCTCCAGTGAACATGTTAAATACTGGTCAACATATGCCTCAATCTCTTCAGTTCTGGATTCGTTTAACTTTGGTCTGTCTTTAGTCCATAACAACATGTGTATGTGAGGAGACCCTCTGTTTTGGAACTCAACACGTCTGAAAAAGTCTGTTGCTACCCCTATTGGATGATGGGGACTTTTTACAACAATTTTCAAAAATTCTTGTACTCTGTGTTCAAAGTACCTTGCACATGTCACTGGGTCTTTTTGGACAAGAGATGTTTTTGTTATCCAACTTGAATCCATAACATTGTCTGGGGACACAGAACCATCTAACTCAGCAAGTGTTTTCAGTAATTCAGGCCACCTTGTATCTGCAGATGATAATGATATGAACCAAGTTGGTAATCCAAATTGCCTGATCATTGAGAACACCTCTTTTTTCTTTGTGGACAGATAAGCTGGTGAATTTCTCAAAGTTTTGAAAATGTAATACCCCTCATTTAAGCGTACTAATGCATTTGATTCATTTGGGTCACGAACTTGCCCAGCTGTGTATGATTTTCCTTCAGTTTTGCAACGTCTTAGAGCCAGAAAAACTTTATCTGAAATTTGCTTTGCCTGGACTTTTTTTAGTTTGAAAAATATATTGGGAACAGATTGAGCAGCTCTTCGGTCTACAGAACGTAATTCCCATTTCACCACATCACTATATGAAACACGAATGAGGCGTTCATCATTTTCCAGTCTTCTGTGCCCACAAAAAATGGTTGGGAAACATAAATATTCCGCGTTTTTGTCTTGGTACAAACTTAATGGCTTCTGATTCTCACCTGGTGCAAAACATATACTTTATTTGTGTCTAAGTTGGCTTCCTCAACCAATGTATCACAATTGCCTTCGGCACAGTTTTCATTATCTATCTCACAAAAGCTGTTACTAGTATTTTCTGCTTCATTTTCATGCAGATTTTCTCTCATCTTTTCTGATGTACCACAGTTAGAGTTTGAAGAATTTTTGTGTTTATTTGTTTCAACGAATTCTCTTTCTTTTTCATTTGTAGAACTTTCAACTTTCTCTTTCCACTGATGATCAATTCTAATACCAGCTTCTGAATACAATTCACTGTTTTTCATAAGCCATTTCAATGCACACATAACAGCAGATGGCCTAACATTTTCTGTCAAACAATGACTTTTGTGGCATGTTCGTTTTTTCAATTTAACAGCAATTGTGAAATGTTCATCAAGTGATCTTGGTAAAGCTTTGATTGTGGGTTCAATGTCTACAGGAACATTAACTACGTTGCCTTATGATGAAAGTTGTCTTCCACGAGGCAATTCACGAATCTGCATGAACGGTATTCTAAGGGATATTAACCGTTCTTCAAGGGGATGTAGATTTAATTCACTTGGCTTCTCTGGCCATTGCATGCCATTTCTTACATATAACTTGGGAACTTTTCCTTTTTTTAGAGTTGACAAACAAGTATTGCAAATCCATTCCTCATTATTAATAGACTTATAACCTGTTAAACATTCTGCAACACTTTGTGTAAGAGATATGTTGTTCAATTTTACTACACTCTTTTGAAACCATGTTTGATGGCAGCATGAACAGACATATATAGGTCCTTCTGAAACTTTTTGTAAAAAATGTTCTATACAATGGTCTATTGTACTTCCATACATTTTTTCACTGTTTTCATTCTGTTTCAACTTGTAATACTCATCATTATTTCTCAAGTTTTGCATACACTTGGACGTATGGGATTTTTCCTTTTCACGATACAAGGATTGTTTTCTCTTATTCTGTTTCATAGTGATTTCTTTCCTTTCATAGTCTTCATTTTTCCTCAGCTTCTTCATAACTTCTTGTGTATGACTTTTTTCTTTTACATTGTAAGGCAAAGCTTTTCTCTTCTCTTTTTTCCCCTCGATTTCACATTTCCTTAATTCTGAATCTTTTCTACGGGTTTTCATTACTTTTAAAGTGCAAAGTTTTTCTTTCTCGTGAAAAATGGCATTTTTTCTTTTTGTACGTTTTCTCGTTATCTCTTTTTTTCTCAAGTCCAATTTACTCCTCAGTCTTTCCATACATTTGGATGTGAACTTTTGTTCTTTTTCTTTGTATTTTTTTTCTTTCCGTCTGCTCTGTTTCACTTTTAATTCTTCAATTTTACTGTTTTTCATTTGGCGACGCTTTTTCATAATATCTGCTGTATATTTACTGTCTTTTTCTCTCTGCATTTTATCTTCGGAACGTTTTCTCTTCATATAATTTTTCATATAAGTTCTCCTTGTTGATTTTGAACATGAATCCTTCTCTATCTCCTTCTGCATTTGTCTTTGATCTTCAAAGTATCTTTCCAACATACTGTTTTCACTTTCACCTGGTACTGTTTGAATTTCAAATTGTGCAGTCATTGACACATTGCAACTATGGTAATATGAGTACATAAAATTTGTTAATTGCTCTGCATCTTCGAAAGTTATCATAGATGCAAAACCATCAGCAGCTGACATTCCGTTGACATCGTGTGAGTGAGAGTCAAAGTACACCAATTTCCCATTTTGTGAGAGCAGTGCTGAACACAATCCTCCAACTACTATTAAACCCATTTCATGCCTTTCAGAAAATTCACACATTGCTTCACTCAAATTGTATGCATGCTGTTGATTCCAATCTAAATGTGAGAGGGTATCATATATGATATCTCCGTAGCTTATATCATATTGATGACCACCATATTCAACACATTTTGGAAGTTCGTCAACATTCAACATTCTACTAATAAGTTTATTTTCTGACTGTAATTCTGCTAACTTAATCCTATAAAGTTCATCTCCATTGATGAGCACATTATCAATATTTATGTCACAGTATGTTAAAAAAAAAATGTTCTGCACTAAAAACATTAATGCATTACAGGTACATTGAAACCCTTTCGAGTATGATGGGAACCTCTGATCAGTCTGATGAAAATTTCCTAATTTACAATCAGTGAACAAAGGCATCATTGATAAGCTCCTATACCCCAGGTTTCCACACATATCAAAACGTGTTTCTCCATTAAATTTGTAACATTTTGAATTGATTTCAAAGTTTGCGTTATTACAGCAAAATTTTTCTTTGCTTTTAATGGCTGGCTTTTCATAGCATTCATGTGAGCATTTTAGCAATCCTGTTTTGTAGAGGTCAGGATCCTCATTAATATTTGTCCTATTTTTTATGTGGTTAGGATCCACATTCCTTGCATCATTCTTCCTTGACAAAGACTTCTTCCAGTATTTTTATTTTGGCATAGTGGCTCTACAAAAATTAATTCATATATGTTAATACCAGCAACCCTCAAGTTACAGTGTTATAGGTTTAAGCCATATTGACTTTCTGGTCTAAATTTCCCCCAAAAATTCTCAATATTGATTTTTTTTAGTTTATACATGTATCTTGAAAATTCAAAATGTTACAACCACTAAATAACACTGAAAAATACTAACTAAAATATTAACATTTGAGGTGCTTAGTCAATATAATTTTTCAGTTAGTCCAGTATTGACTTCATCATTTCAATTTCAGTTTGAAAATTTTTGGGGGAGTTTATTTTTTGTATGGGTTTAACTTGTCTGATTAGTTGAAGGAAAAAATCAGAAATTTAATGTGGATTTTTTTTTTTTACGATGTAAAAAGCACATTTCCATTGTTTAAGTGTACAGCAGTGAGCACATTGTGTGTTGTGATGTATGATTACTTCACATTGTGCTGAATTATTACCAGTCAATTTATCATGTTAATCAGAACTGGTCTTATTTTTAGGATCCTTCAAGAAGTAACTCTTTGGTAACAAATTACCTGTTGTATATAGCCCCGAAACGTTTAAAACTTTGATTGCAATTGCGCAGAAAGAGACCCATCTTGAAAACTGATTTTTTCATGAATTCTTTTCAGATCAATTCAAATTTTAAATCTATTACTGCATGAATTGAAAGTACAATTTTTTGTACATGCTGAAAAAAATTGACAATTTAAGAAATAAATATCATTTATTAGTAATATAGCTACTTCGAGTAGGTAAATTAAGCTATGTAGGTAATTCAAGTAAATGTAGATTGTACTAGACCTGCATAATTTAATTAATGTTTTAGAATGATTTTCTTGTAATAAAAACAAGAAAAATTGCATTTGACACTTTGTGAATTTTTCAATCAAAATCATTGATCAAATGTACAAGATTCTTCGTAAATATGCAACCTGAACCAGTTTGGACGGATTAGTAACTTCTATGTAATATAAATCTAAAATATATAATACTCGCATTTATTGTGTGAGAAATACGTTCAGTAAAATTCCCGGGACCCCAATGTTTCTGCAAATGCTATTTCAGTAAAAATCAAATGTTAACGGAAATGACCACCACATAGTCAATTATTTTCACTCCAATATGTAAATTTTGACCACTAAACAGTTACACCAGTAAATGAGTTATGTGAGCTGTGCTCAACCTGTTTACAATAATACAACCCAAATTGCAGAAAAGAAAAACTCAGTAATAGCGTGCACAGCACGTGGCGCAAATTGCCGCTCGTCACTGCGAGCTCTTAGGACAACGCCTGGGCGAAAAGAAAATTTTGATTTTGCACATCGATCCAATTGATATTTTTTTCCGCACTGCACATTGATCACTCTGCTAAACTACATTATCGCGAGAACTAAGGAAAATTTTCTAAAAGTTTTTTAAAAATAATTTCGTTTTAATCAAACTTGCACGAGTGTGTGGACTCTTACGACAACGTCTGGGCAAAGAAAAAATCCAGACTAATGCACATTAGCTCATTTTCCGCAGTAACCTCTTTACCCATTATATATCACTCTGCTAAACCAAGGAATATTTCACAAATAGAAAAAATAACTTAACTCGGTTTAATCAAAACAGTTACTGCAATAATAATAAT
Organism: Ostrea edulis; assembly: GCF_947568905.1. Lineage (NCBI taxonomy): Eukaryota > Metazoa > Mollusca > Bivalvia > Ostreida > Ostreidae > Ostrea > Ostrea edulis. The sequence continues at coordinate 82,160,565 of NC_079169.1, forward strand.
CTAATATTTATAGTACATTAAATATTCTTTGTTGAAATTTGCACTTTCCAGACGATATGGTATACATCGTCATGTAACGACACAGTGAGACGTTCCGTGGTTTGAAGAGGCGGATCTAAGTCAAAAGTGTATAGGTATCATGTAAAATCCAACATACTGCGCTCGCCCTAACGGTCGCACCGTCAACATATTAAACACAAAGTTTCAAATTGTAAAGTTTTTAATTGTTGACAGGTAATTAGTCAATATATCTGCACCAAACGTTATGGCACGAAAGGTCTGAGTGCGAAATTGTTTAGGAGCGAAATCCCGCATTCCTTCATCCTATCTTTATACTTGTACTCCTGTACAAATCTGTTTGTTAAAACTGTTATCGTTTAACGTGTTCTTTTAAATGAAATACTTACAAAACTATGAATATGAACTCATAAATATCACAGACCCAATGTAAATTTATTATTCTTCACACTGATTAAAGAAACCGTGACCCTCTCGGTCCACATGTATAGAAAAGCAACAGGTTTTCGTTCATGAAATCCTGAACATCAAAACCAACAATTGATCACGCTGCACACAACATTATATTTACGGATATTGTGTCCTATATCAGTACATGTATCGCTTCTGATTTCTCTTATGGCACGCACTTGCCGATGACACTAATATACGCAAAAGTTCATGGTCATGCTTTTTTTAAAAAAGTTGATTAACATCAAAATATTTTTAAAATGTTTAATGTCATCAATGAATCTTAGTGTTTTTCCATTGTAAAAATAACTTTAGTTTGATTTGTTACATTTATTGCAAACTTAATGAAATATAATGACACGATGTGGAACTTGAGACTTGGGGTGTCTAGAGTCATCGATTTCCGGTTTTACGTCATGGAATTATTTCTAAAAAAATATTTTTTAATTTATTTACACAAACAATAATATATTCTTTCTCAGTTTTTGTTTTTATATTTGGTTCTCTGACAAGGAATATGATCATGACTCTTTTTATTTGGCATAAAGAGGCAGGGAACTTAAACTGTTTCGTTATCCTAGCGGAGACATTTAAAACTAAGGGACATAATTCAAAGAGCTTAGTCTTCAAAATGTTTGAAGTCATGAATAAAACAGTACATCAATTTCAAGCGTTTTTCGACCGCATCCAATATTTCCCGCCACTTTTCATTGTAACACAATGGCTGAAATGGAGAAGAAATTATCGGGCGATCCGGGAGAAAACTCAGTGCGAGGTTATGTACACAGTGTTTCTCCCCTGAAAACATCCTCAAGGTCAAATGTGACTTTTTTCAACTGCATCATTCAGACAGACTGCAAAACGTTTGCAGACGTTGTGAACTTTTCGCCTGAGAAAAGACAACTCTTTCTGCAGGCACAAGACACCAAGAAAGCTGTGATGCTGAAAAATGTATCCAGAGCGCTTAGTAAGTTCATATCGTTTTCTTTTTAACCCCCACAATTTCATTTCAAGTTTTACTTTTCTCATTTAAATCCATAATATGAAACTGTTTAAGGTCATGTTTTGAGGTTATGTGTTTTCTCCACAGTCCCGATAATTCTTAAAAGTTATTTTGATTGATCTAACTATCGATGTAATGAAATGACAGATTGAAATCTTAATACTAAAACTATATATTCAGGAACTAATGTTACTTTATATACCATGACAGAATGCAACTTATTTATTTTCATTCTAGTTTCATGAGATCATTCTTAATAATAATACTAGATACAAGAATTCATATTTATAAATTCTTTCAGGTTTCACTTCTCAAAGTGGCTACAGTCTAAAGTGTAATAAAAACACCCAACTAGACACCGCAAATGTAAACTTTGAGTTCTGTGAACCATCTACCCAAGAGGTGAGAGACGAGTCAGTTGCAAGTAGCTTGACGAAGTCAGTGAGCACAAATGTAAGTAATTTTTTTTGGTCATTATTAAGGATTAAGCAAACTAATCATACTGTCAAATCTAGAACATGATCTTTTACAATTTCTTCCCATTAATTAAAAACACATTTCTACAATTTTTTTGTTTAAAATAAATCATACTATTAATGACATACTGATTTTGTTGTAGGTAAATGTAAGATGTAAAGTCATGGAGATTGAAGATCAAAGGACCATTACCACGAAGTCGGGAACTTCAATTCTACTTGCAAATGCAAATGTTTCAGACAAAACAGACACTTGCAGACTTTCCTTATGGGACATCCACATTCAATCAGTTGCAAGAGGTCAATGTTACTTCTTCAGAAATGTGGCTGTTAAAGAATTTGATGGAGTAAAATATTTGACAACGACTTCTAAAACAACGATTTCCAGTATAACAGATTTAGGAGAAGTAAAACAAGTTCAGAGTCAAGAAATTGTAATCATCGGCAACCCAGCTACAGTTCTGATCCAAATTAACAAAACTTGTCAAAACTGCAAAGTGAAAATTCCTGATGATCAGCAGACAGGAACATCTGTAAAATGTCAAAACTGCCAGATGAGGCAAAAGACCACAGCAACACCAGTTTTCTACACCATGAAACTAAAACTGGAAAATAATCCCACCATGTTCAATGTGGTTAATGATGTTGCTAAAATCTTCTTTGCGTCGTTAGGGAAAGAAAGTGAGAATAATACAGATGTATTGGAAGAACTGATGTTCTCTTTGACAATAGAACTTAAGTTGCCTTCAAAATTTTCTTCAACGCCAACAAAATTGTCAATTGTAACCGCCAGTAAATCAACATCTCCAGATGAAAGTCCGAAATCCTTGGAACATGAGGCTTCTCTTCATAGAAAAAGATCAAGTTCCTCGCAACATCCAAACAATCAAACAAAGAGAAGCACCACACACAAAAAAGTAAAAGAAATGTAACAAACTCTGAATTTTAAATAGTGACTCCAAACTTCCAAACCACCACAATTATTTCGTTTCTAAAGTATTATTTTAGCGTTTTGATACCCACATATTTGATTTCAGATTCACAGTTATTTGGGGGTTTTTTGTGTGATTTTTTTTTTCCATTCTGTGTAACTGTTTCTTATAATGAACAGTTTAAATGCCTCTGGTAACTTTATATCCATGAAGGTTTTTAACATGTTTAACAATGTCCTATTATGTAAAGTATTATATCAAACAAGTAATATGTGAATCAGCAGTATTAACTCTTTAAAGAACTATTACATCATATATCAGAAAGACAATGACATACTTTGGATTTATTTTGATGTTTTTTAACATCAAAAAGTTTTTTGTATTTCTATATAGTTTGTGTATACGTGTAACACATGTAGTTGGTTTTATTGACGTTTTTATAGCACTCGTAGTCTCACTTTGTTTAGATCTAGTCCATTTCTGTTACTTTGCATGTTAAACAAATAGATTTTGTTTCCTAGTCTTCAAATGATAATGGTGCTAACATTGTGTAGACTTTCAGCCATTGTCTACAAATACCTTAATTTTAGTTCATCTGTGCATCTCTACTTTTCTACATGCTTATTATAAATGGTTATTTTCATTAAGAAAAAAAACTTTTGAACATTTGAAAGATTACAAAAATGTCTAAATTTACTGTTAAAACTATTATGATAACCTTATTGGTATTCTTTTATGCATTTTGATTGCTGCCTTCTCCATTACATTAAAATTGTTATTGCATACCTTCAAATTTCTGAGAACCTTAGCATATATATTGTTATGTATTATGTGTTAGAAATACAATTAAAGATGTGGACTTGATGAACATTTCCTATATCATAATCAATACTCTAGTCAAAAGTAGTGTTCAAGATTATTATTTTTCTAGATAAGATGTAGACTTGATGATGGACATTTTTTGTACTGTAAGCAGTACTCTTGTCACAAATAGTATTTAAGTTTTTCTTAGATAACATTGTAGAGGAGATGTATAGATTTCATAGGTGACATTTTTGTCTTCATTGCAACATTATTTTCAAGTTGCACTTTAAGCTGTTAAAACTTTTGAAAATTTCTTGTATAAATTTTTGATATCTGTACACATTTTTAAAACCAGCTTGTCATGTAAATTTGTGTTTCAGACAATCATTGATAAAACATATTGCCAAATCTTTGAAAAATATAGAAAAATTCATTAAAAATGCTGTTCTGTCACTTAACTCACTCTTTGTTTTTTTATTTCAACACAGCTGAAAAAGTTAAAAAGCAATTTTGTTGATATTGGTTTCAAGAACCATACTCCAACAATGGCATGAAATGTATATGCATAAAAAATCGGACAAAATACAATGTGATCCCCATGTTCTAATTGTATGCATAGTTAATTCGGTATTAAGCACCCCAACAGTCTCTACGTCCCTTGAGGAAATGCATCTATAAGAGAAATATGTGCTATCCAGATATGCATGTAGGTTAAGTAACTTCATTTTGTAATTATAGGGATTGCCCAATCTGATAGTATACTGTATGATATCCCCCTCATACACTATCAAGTGATAGGTCTTTAAAACCTTGTTAATTGTTGAATCTTGGAAAGTGAGAATCTTTGCCTGTTCTACAATTGATCAGAAGAGCGATTCTAGGCCCATGGGCCTCTTGTTTGTATTTGACCTTGTTTCCATGTTGTGGATCCGACACTCTGAGGTATCGGGTGTTGTTGGAACTTTAGTGGAAATAACACGAAAAAGCCACAAGTATCAATAATCTACATTGGTAAAAAGAGTGATACACTGTTGTACTGAGTGAGAAAAATGGTGGTTTCGTTGTAAAGCGTGTTTACTAACAATGGTGTAGAGAGTTTGTACCATGGTCGGGTCGGGATTTAAATAGAATTACTCTTGAAAATTACAGAAATCAGATAAATTTTGAGGGAAAACTTCCAAAACAATGTGATTATGGAATAAAATGGTGGGAAGATAATGATATGGAGCGATTAAGTTCAAAACAATATTTGGTAGTCCGTCCAGGTGAAATGAATAATTTGAATGATTTCACGCGCATGAATCCAGGATAAAACCTTAGTTAAAATCAGTTTCCACAGCCTAATTGCAAAATTCACCCGATAAGATATCTTATTTTGTATGATTAATATTAATACAATTCGTTTCCCTCGTTTCAAGAGTCTGACCTTGAGTTCCTTAATTTAGCCATAACGAGGATTCCCAAATTTGCGATTATTGTTTGACCTTCAATACTTCCTAATTATGTTAGAGCATCATGAGAAATCATTACAATTATGAACTTATATAGCGCTCTCGCTCTCCCTTTCATATTCTAGTTTCGACATTGCGGCTTTTATTCTCCTTTTTTTAAAATAAGGGGGGGGGAGGTGATATTAAGAAAAAAATGTATTGACCTTGAAGACTAGTATATCACTAATATATCATCTTGAGACCTCTAAACTATGGTAAAACATTATTCTAGATTAACATAAGTTCGGATTCGCATAGCTCTTTATGTTACGATATCAGAATTTCTAGAATGCGGCTTTAATTTGTCTGACCTTGAAAAATATTATAATGCTAGATCTACCTTTTGATTGACATTGTTGTTTAATCGTGTTCTTCTGGCAATCATATTATTTTTCGTTGTCAGCACTGTTTACCATATCCGAATAATCAATGGTACGGACTACCACATATTGTTTACCATATCATTATCTTCCCACCTTTTTATTCCATAACCACATTGTTTTGGAAGTTTTCCCTCTAGATTTATCTGATTTCTGTAATTTTTGAAGAATTCTATTTTCATCCTGACCCGATCATGGGAAGCTGTGAAGAAGTAAAGATGAAGATCTTTAAAGAAATAACGCAGCCTCTCTTTATGAGCTAAAAACTTTTATTGATCACTGCTCGCCATTTTCACTTTTCATTCCAGCACCGGAACCTCTAATCCAGAGGCTATGCATTCTACGGTTTTATAGTAGAGACATATTTGCTCATCATGACGTTACACACAGTTTGTCTGCTAGATCTCCTTGAATAAAGAAGATTTTAAAAGAGGCATTCTTCATTCAAAATTTTGATCCCCGCCCTATCGTCTGATCCTCCTGTCCCTGGGACTATGCATTTCTCAATTTTAATATTTTCTCTCCTCATTACTACTGTACATGGTCATTATAACGATCTAGTTTACCAATACAACCTATCATTGGGTCAAATGCTGTCCGACATGTTTCATACCGATTGTAAGGCCGTTCTTGGCACACTGATTTTGACTACGGATAACTCCGTTTACCTGATCAAGACATAGGGCTCATGGCGAGTGTGAACGGTCGACAGGAGATGCTTACTCCTTCTAGGCACCTGATCTCACCTCAGGTATATCTAGGGATTCGTGTTTGTCCAACTCTCTATTTTGTAATTCTTATAGTAATTATGAGATTGATCACTTCGCCTTTCATGTACAATAATAGTTGTTCAATGTCCAAGAGTCAGACAGATGATTTTCAAAGAAATAGCACATTTTCTATATACTTTATGAGCAATATAGCTCCACCCTAGCACCAGAACATACCTTTGGGGACATGACTCTTCTTATTGCTATTTACTATGTTCCATTGTTTGATGTCCAGGAGTAAAGAAGCGTTTTACAGAAATAGTGCATTTTCACTATATGAACCATAAAAACCCGTCCTAGCACCATAACCCCTCATCTAGGGACCATTAATTTCACGGTTTTCGTAGAGACATGCTTGTTGATCATGATTAAACGCTCAGTTCGTCTGCTTCATGTAGATGTCCCTAAGCAAAGTAGAATAGATTTAAAGATTTGAGGTTTTGACGCAATCCATCAGAACTCAAGGTCGCAAAAACATTGAAATTCCCAAATCAGTTTCCATTTCTCCAAAGATGCCCCATAACAAATTTGAAGAAATGATAATGTACTTTTGAAAGAAGATCTTGATTACATTCCAGTATAAATGCACGACGGACGACTGACGAAGACAACCAACAATTGCAAAAGGTGATGGGATGATTCAGTTGATCTGAAAACGACGTGGAAATTGTGCCACTATCTTTGTTAAATACACCGTGCAGCTGTTTACTGCTATAAATTACGTCTGTCTTTTCATGTTTGTCTTCAGTTATTCATTTCAAAGTGAGGAAGAATTTATAGGCATGAAGAAAACATTTATATTTAAGAAAACGTAAAATAATTTATACACGAAAAAAGATTTAATCAGTAAATGTAACTCTCTGAAATTCTTAAGTATGTATATTAACGTACAAAATCAAACATACTTTGTTTTAATTATAGGACTTCTTGTGTAGTTTTTTTTATACATCCATTGATGAAATGAAAAATATTGGGGAGATCCATGATCTTGAAATGATGCAGTACAGTGTAGGCGCAAGGGAATAAATCGTAGAGTTGATATTTGATTTTTCTGCATATAAAAGTAACCCAGAAACTCAAACAGTGGAAACTGATGCCATCCAGGTAAAACTTCATAATTAACATTAACGCATGTGATTTTTAAATCCATGTGTGGAGTACATTAACTAATTCCCAAATATACAGAGATTGTCTTCACATTTGGTTTTCCCTTGTGGTCTCTGTTTAATGTTAGAACAAGCGTAGTACGACAGCCACAGTAACTAGACGCAGAACGTTGAACATCTACACACAAAAAGAAAAGAAAAAAGACCATAGATGATCCGAGAGTTGTGTCTCTGTATTCATTACATCACTTAGTATTAAAGGATAATGGCAATGTTTAGCAAAAAGAAAACTTAATGACTCAAAATTGTTAAATTCAATCATAAAAGTTCGGTTACTTACAGTGTTCTTCAGGTGTAAGGCGGTATTCGCAAGAGGTTGTAGATAGGGTTGAACTACAAATAAGAATAATAAACAAGATATGATTATAATCTGCCCGATTCTATAGTCTTCCAAGTACTGGCTGTACTAAAGTGGGCTTTTTTTCTGAGGAACTATTATTTCCCCCCACATTTTTAACTCCCTTGCACAAAATCCGTTTCCTTCTTTTAGTAAAACTCGCATCAATTCACCTTGATCTTAATTTGTTAGTCCAGGTTCTTAAGTTATACCGGTTTTTATGATCAAGGTCACTGAAGTTTCTTCATCTTGACACTTGTTTGTAGATCCTATCATCCTCTCGTCATATCGGAAGATCCCAGGTCCCTATCAGACCTTGTTCTGAAGTTATGTTCAAGGTTTGAGGTCAAGGTCACTGCAGTCATTCATCAGCAAATTAGACACTGGGCTTCGGAATGCCTTATGAGAACCACTACGCATTTCTTACCTCCGCCACAAATCATTAATGTAACCCACGAAGACCAACTAGAGAAAATTATTACGTTTAATCTTGTTCGTGACGTGTATCGTATATGTTCTGCTGATAAATTTTAAAATTGTATTTTCGTTATATGTTTCTAAGTTTTGTAAATAATTGATCACATTTTAAAAACTAAATATTTTTTCATTTTTCCGTGCACTTTTTGTATCTGGATTTGCAGTTGTGTTGTATTTTGCATCACTCGATCAATAAAATATTCCTGAACTGAATCATATGTTCTGTTGCATTTTTAGTACATTAATTGTTCGTCTCATGCTTCTAAAGATTGTAATATATCATATTCTGAGAAATGTATTCAGGGTTGTCTTCAAGCAAGAGATGTTTGTAAAACACATATCCCCCCCATGGTGCAAAATTGAAAAGGGTTATACACATACCTCATTTAATTGATAGTATTATCATCAATTCAAAATATTGAGCAGACAATATCTTCCTATGTCAAGAGTGAATTGACCATGTGACCTAAAATTATATAGGGGTCATCTACTCCTTATTCTGTACCAAGTTTGGTACGTGTCAATCAAGCAAATAATTCTTAAAATATTGGAAACAATATATTACTATGTCCAGTTCAACTATTTATACTTTTGACCTCAAAATCAATATGGATCATCCTCTCCTGAAGATGTACCAGTGTACTAAGTTTGATGTCTGTCAAGTAAAAGGGTTATCAAGAGATTGAGTGGACATTATATTACTATGTCCAGTTTGACCTTGTGACCTCAGAATCAATAGGAGTCATCTTCTCCTGAATATACACCAGTGCACTATTTAAAGTTTTATGTCTGTCAAGCAAAGGGTTCTGAAGATATTGAGCAGACAGTATATTCCAATGTCCAGGTTGACCTTTGACCATGTGACCTCAAAATAAATAGGGGTCAACTTCCCCTGAAGACCTACCAGTGTAACATGTTTGATGTCTGTCAGGCAAAGGGTTCTCAAGATATTGAACGGACAATATATTCCTATGTCCAGTGGGGCCCTTTTAATCTAACCTCAAAATCTATAGGGGTCATCTTCTCCTGAAGACGTATCAGTGTACCAAGTTTGATGTCTGTCAAGAAGAGGGTTCTCAAGATACTGAGCAGACAATATATTCCCTCGTCTAGTTTGACCCTTGACCATGTGACCTCAAAATCAATAAGAGTAATGTTCTCCTGCAGATCTACCAGTGTACTAAGTTTGATGTCTGTCAAGAAAAGGGTTCTCAAGATATTGAGCAGACATTAATTCCTATGTCCAGTTTGACCCTTGATCTTTGACCATGTGACCTCAAAATCAATAGGGGTAATCTTCTCCTGAAGACGTACTGGTGTACCAAGTTTGATGTCTGTCAAGCAAAGGGTTCTCTAGACATTGAATGATCAGTATATTCCTATGACCAGCTTGACCTTTGACTATATGACCTCAAAATCAATAGGGGTAATCTACTCCTTAGGATGTACCATTGTGCCAAGTTTGATGTCTTTCAAGCAAAGGGTTCTCGAGACATTGAGCGGACATTATATTCCTATGTCCAGAGTAGATTGACCCTTGACCTTTTGACCTGAAAAACAATAGGGGTCATCTTCCACTCATAACCAACCCACATATGAAATATCATTATCATCAAGTGAATGGTTCTCAAGATATTGAGCGGACAACATGTGGTCTACAGACCCGACCGATCGACAGTTGCAAAACAATATGCCCCCTCTTTTTCAAAGGGGGGCATAATAAAATTACAATGAAACACACACACACATACAATTTACAAGGAAACAAAAACCCAATAAATTCAGGCATAAAGCCTCCAGGCACTATATGGCAGTTCAAAGGCGCCCAGGACTTTATGACATCAAAACGTCATGACTCGGTAACGTCATATAGGAATATCGCGAAAATGGATGTGCAAGAACACCTTGTGGTGGCCAGAAAATCGACTTATCTTGCTCTTGATACGATAAAGATAAATTGATGTTAACCTATCTGACAATGAACATGAGTTCCTCCGTGAGTCCAACCTCCAGCAGCCTTACAGGCGTCCGTGAATGACTTCTCTTGTTTTTTATTTCTACCACCGGTAGGCTCTTTGTCCAACTGAAGATCAACTGCTTGTCCCAAATAATGTTTAGACGTAGAAGTATGGCATGCACCCGCAATGGCATTAACCTAAATAACATTATATATATATATATATATATATATATATATATATATAAAGCACAGAAATAGCAATTAACTCTTAAGTGAACATAATAACTGCCCTAAGTGAAGAAATATTTAATATAAAGCACAGACAATTTCACTTTATTGGGATACCCACTGTCTAAATCTATCTGTTATTATACATACGTGTATAATTTTTGGATAATTGGAATATTGATTTATAATCATTATTCTTTTCTCATATCTATTAAGCATGATCTCTTTTGAGACAATAATATAAGTAACAATTTTTTGATTTGTCAACATTACAATCTGAGTTTACTGGGTGACATTATTACAATATCATGTTAAATCAGGATAGGTGAAGATAACGAACAGTGATCAATCTCATAACTCCTATAAGTAATACAAAATAGACAGTTGGGCAAACACGGATCCCTGGACACACCAGAAGTGGGATCAGGTGCCTAGGAGGAGTAAGCATCCCCTGTCGACCCCGTCACGAGCCCCTATATCCTAATCAGGTAAACGGAGTTATCCGTAGTCAAAATCAGTGTGCCAAGAGCGGCCTAACAATCGGTATGAAACACAGCATTTAACCCGATGAAAGGTTGTACTGACGAACTAGATCGTAATAACGACCATAGAATTTACGAAATGCTTACTTCAATCGAGACTGTTTAAACCCCTGTACCATCAACTTGTTTGTTTATCATACATATTGCCACGCGGTACAAGTACCTGATAATTGTATTCGGTAGACGTTCCAAGATCATAAATGAAATGAAGAATGCTGGCTTTCAAGCAAACAACGCCCCCTGGGGATGTGCCTTCAGTACAACTGTATCTGTAATGAAAAGTGAGGTTAACGAACAGTGATCAATCTCACAACTCCCACAAGGAAACAAAATAAAGAGCTGGACAAACACGGACCCCTGGACACACCAGATCAGGTGCCTAGGAGGAGTAAGCATCCCCTGTCGGTCACATTCGCCCTCAGCCCTATGTCTTGGTCAGGTAAACGGAGTAATATGTAGTCAAAATCAATGTGCCAAGAACGGCCTTACAATGGGTATGAAACACGTCAGACAACATTTGACCCAATGATAGATCATATGGGCAAACTAGATCATATAAGGACCATATAATTTGCAAACTACTGGCTTCAACTGTTGAAACATCAACTTGTTTGTCAGTAACCTTCCAAGTGATAATGGAATATTGCTATATAAATATGGGAAGTTGACGATGGGGAAGCTGAAATCATCCCGTTTATCATTAAGTGGAGTTGTTAGTTTGCCGTCAATATCCATTTTCAATCAAATATCTGAGTACGAAGCAGATGTCGAGGCACCCGTGGTGTCTTTTATCTCCAGTTCATAGGGATACACATTTCTCACATTATCACCGTGTGAGATCGACTTTATCCATGTGAGACAGCTATGTGAGATTTTTCTGTCTCGCACTGCAGCGACGTCATTTGATTGTGACGTCAAATATTTTCTATGATTTACGGTACATGATGAAGTAAAATATTTGGCATTGTTTTCTTTAAATTTAATGCAGCATAGCTTTCTGGTGGACAACCTTGAGATTTTTAGTTTACAGTTACATTTTCGGGTATGTTCTTTTTGCGTATCTAATTGGTTTTTGCATTCAAGTTCAAATGAGGATTTTGATAATTTAGAATTTTCTCAAACCTCCTAAATTTATGCACTAAACTGTAGGTAAAATGTGAGAAAAATAATCCTTCATTATTTACTCGTGTGGGATAAGGAAATCCCACCTCTGGAACAAGATTCGCAAAGCCTCGTCCTAGACTGCAAATCTTGTCCCTTCGGTGGAATTTCCCTATCCCACACTTGTACTAATGAAGGATTCTATTACTATTGAATCCACATATGCATGAAAATGAACATTGTTAATAGATAAAACGTCAAGCTGAAGGCCACAACAAGATATTTTTCTCTTCTCATGTAGCAGCTTTTGAATAAACTCTGATTCTTAAGAATATAACACAGGTCAGCTAACAAAGAGCACAATTCGTACCCATGGGAATTCCAACATACTGTTGGAAGACCTGATCACCAAAGAATACGAGGAAATTGTCATTGATGAACTATTTTCTATTTCAACTTCAGGGTACTTGTGTGTGGAATCAGAGTGGTGTTTAACAAAGTAATCTTTGGATGACTGATCACTAGATACGAATATATCCTTTGCCCATCTTTGTTGAAGAAGCAACTGTCTGTGATGTCAAAAAGTCTAGTCATTAATTCATCGTGAGGAATGGTCGTCTAAAGAGTTGAAAAGTCGTACGTTTTGATGTTTTTAATTTTAGAAAGGTTTTGCGATTTCAAATTTGCTAAAAAAAAAAATTCTTTTTTAGAATCCTCATTTGATTTACACGTCTGGTATATGTAGTGGCACAGTACGTTTGAAGTTTCTCCTTCACAGCTGTTAATATTTTCTTGAAGAGCAACGATAGGGGTTTGGTAGAATATTTACTCGATCCAGCAATCGAGTTTAGGGATCCAGTACACATACGGTAATTCATATTCATACATCCCATTGATTGGGATATTAAATGTGTCTAAAACTGAAGCATGGTTTTGTAGACTCATCCTTTGAAAGGGCAGTTGGAGTATAAGTACGATTACCAAATGTGAAATTAATGCCAAGTTCGTGTAAAATACAGAGTGGGCCTTGCAAAAAAGACAATGTTGTTACAAGCTTTGTCAGCTGGAACCAAAACGTATTCCTCATGTAATCTATCTAATTCTTTGATCACTTCTGGTTTACTATACACAGAAGGATATGTTGTAAGTGCTTTTGTTTTGATGAGTCTAATGCAAGATTTGAGCATTCCTCTTACACTTTTAATCCATTCTGACAAAGTATCATAATCTTCATTTTCAGCCCATCGCCTGCAATAATCTTCGACAGAATTCATAACAGAGATGAAGTTGTAATAGAAAATAACTTATAATGAGGCACCCTCAGTATTTACAAAAAATCGTAAATAAGACATGAGATGTATCTGTATACATGTACTTACCTGGACCTTTTTGATGGCTTTCCATCACAAGCGTCTCGAATGTTGCTGTAAGGATCGGCACCGTCTTCTACCCCAGAAGGGTTCTTTGTCAACAAATTTATTTTTGATGTGGCTTTTATTTTGCATGCGATTTCTTTGACTTTACTGCTACATCCATCTAATAATGGGTTAAGTTTTTTAAAAAGTTTTATTCAGAATTGCATTTTGTTAACATGTAATACAGTGTATAAGCATATCTAAAAATAGAGCTGAACGATAGATGTCACTGAAAATTAGGAAACCCGTTAGTAATTGAACTTATACTACTACGAACATCTAAGCTTGAAATGTTCTACATTTTTGTCCCCATCAAAGACTATTTCTTTGCACCTTTTGGTCTGTTCAATATCTTGAGAACCATCCACTTGATCGTAATCATATTTCATATGTGAGTTTGAAAGAGTAGAAGAGCGACCCCTATTTTTTCAAGACAAGGTCAATTTACATTGGACATATAGGAATATACTGTCCGCTTGATATCTTGAGAACCCATTCCTTGACAGACATTAAACTTAGTATACTGGTACATCCTAAGAAGTACATGATCCCTATTTTGAAATCACATGGTCAAAGGTCAAGGATCAAACTAGACATAGGAAGATGCCGTCCTCTCAATACCTTGAGAACCCTTTGCTTGAAAGACATCAAACTTGGTACACTGGTGAATCATAAGTACATGACCCTTATTATACCCCCCGAACGAAGTTCTGGGGGGTATATAGGAATCACTCTGTCTGTCCGTCCGTCTGTGCAGATTCGTGTCCGGGCCATAACTTCTTTGTTCTTTGACTTAGGCATACCATATTTGGCACACAGGTAGATCACCATGAGACGATGTGTCATGTACCTTCATGACCTCTATATGACCTTGACCCTTGACCTCAAGGTCAAAATTAAAGGTTTTTTACAATGGATTCGTGTCCGGGCCATAACTTCTTTGTTCTTTGACATAGGCATACCATATTTGACACATGAGTGTATCACCATGAGACGATGTCTCAAGTACCTTCATGACCTCCATATGACCTTGACCCTTGACCTCAAGGTCAAAATTAAAGGTTTTTTTTACAATGGATTCGTGTCCGGGCCATAACTTCTTTGTTCTTTGATATAGGCATACCATATTTGACACATGAGTGTATCACCAGGAGACGATGTGTCATGTACCTTCATGACCTCCATATGACCTTGACCTCAAGGTCAAAATTAAAGGTTTTTACAATGGATTCATGTCCCGGCCATGACTTCTTTGTTCTTTGACATAGGCATATCATATTTGACAAATGAGTGTATCACCATGAGACGATGTGTCGAGTACCTTCATGACCTGTATATGACCTTGAACTTTGACCTCAAAGTCAAAATTGATTATAGGGTTTTGACATAGTCATACCATAAGACATGGGTGTATCACCATGAGACTATGTGTCATGTACATTCATGACCTCTCTATGACCTTGACCTTTGATCTCAAGGTCAAAATTATAGGTTTATGCCATGGATTTGTGTTTGGACTATATCTTCCATTTTCTTCTACAAATGCATACCATATTTTTACACTCAGGAAAGAGGTAATTTATACCTATTAACAACACCCTTTGGGAGATTGGGGTAAGCGGGGGGGGGGGGTATTCTTAGTGAGCATTGCTCACAGTACATCTTGTTGATTTTGATGTCAAAAGGTTAAGGGTCAAACTAAATATAGGAAGATAGTTCGCTCAATATCTTGAGAACCCTTTGTTTGCCAGACATCAAACGTGATACACTGGAACATAATAAGAAGTACATGAGCCCTAATATTTTGAGGTCAAAGGTCAAGGGTAAATCCACTCTGGACATAGGAAAATAATTTCCGTTCAATATATTGATAATCCTTTGCTTGATAGACATCAAACTTGGTACACTGTACATCATAGGGAGTAGATTCCCCTATTAATTTTGGGTTCATATTGTCAAGGGTCAAACCAGACATCGTAATATGTTGTCTCCTATATTTTACGAATCATTTGCTTGATTGACACCAAACTTAGTACACTGGTACATCCGAAGGAGTAGATAACCTCTATTAATTTTTAGGTCACATGGTTAAAGGTCAATCCACTCTGGACATAAGGAAGATATTGTCCGCTCCATATCTTGAATTTTTTTGTCATTACTATCAATTAAATGATAATGTGTATAACCCTTTAAAATTTTGCGAGGACATATACGTTTTTCAAACATTTCTTATTATTTCTACTGATTCCCTTTAACTCGTTACTTTGTAAACGCCAGAGTGCCAAATGATTGTTAGTAAATTCATTTATTTACATATTCGAATACATTTCTTTCTTCTTACTCTAATTCCATTTAGATTGATATGATTATCTGTAAAGTAAACAGAGAAAATGGTCACAGAATGAAGGATGTACGTTCATAAATATTACCTGTTTTACCTTTTCTATTTTACCTTTTTAAATATCTTATACTGAGGATTTTCAGGAAAAAAATTCTGTACTTCTGATGGTATTATTCAATTTGAAATTTCCTTAAATTCTGGAGATCAATAAAATGAGTATTGAATTCATACGAAATTTAAATACTAGTACTTGTGAAGAGGACTTTTGCCTAAATTAGATTCTTCCAGAGTACCTGAGGCTGGAAGACAACACTGTCTGTTGATTCCCCCTCCACAAAGACCAGTTTTATACTTCCCATCACACACTTGGTCATTCTCTTGACAAGTACCTCCTTCAGTGATGCATGCTTCATCACCAGCTTAAATGAAAGGAAGAAAACTACATATTCTTCTGATCTCATTAGAATTTTCAAATTATTAACTTTAATTACATTAAGATTTTATAAGGATTTAGATATGTTGAAGTAAATATGTATGTATATTAATGATGCACACACAAGTATTAATATGTTTGATATGTGATAAGAGAGTGAAAATATATGCAATAATGAAATAATTTAAACAATGGGTTTAAATACGATCATGTTTCAACATACTCTGACTAATAATTATGATTTATTCTCTTGATCGGTAACAAGAGACCCACGGGAATTATCGGTCACCTGAGTATTGCATAAAATTCTACCTCTATTATCACAAAGATCAAAGGTCATTATTCTACGATATACCTTCTTATTATATACCCATCAATGTATCCTTCTTTGATACTGTGGATTTCACAGCGTGTGATCCAGTTTTCCGGATCACCACACTGTGGTTTTCTGATTCAGTATCCTCTGAAACTGATGATGTTACAATGCATCAACGCAACGTTATTTGTGGAAAATATTGACTACGTCACAAAACAAAATTGCGTAAACATAATTTCATAGTATGTCTGTGTTTTGATAATTTGAATTACATTTATTATCTTATGAAGAATGTGGAATTAAAATGCAGAAGGGTTACATAATAAATTTATCATTACTACAGTAACTTGATCCGAAGATTGGATCACGTCTCGTTGACATGATCGGATCATCAGATAAAACTCGACGCTTCGCGTCTCGTGTGATCTGATGATCCACGCCTGTCAACTCGACGTGATCCGACTCTTCGGAACAAGTTACTGTATTATATATATATATATACGTATCAACTGATTATGAAAAAAATTGATACACATCTCGCTTGCACTTCGAGTTTTACTAATGCAACAATAAAGTCGATGGCTGATGATTCAATTTTATAATCATGAAAAGTGAAGATAACGAGCAGTGATCAATCCTATAAGCAATGCAAAACAGATTGTTGGGTAAACACGGACCCCTGTATATAACACATGTGGGATCAGGTGCCTAGGAGGAGTAAGCATCCCCTGTTGACCGGTCACACCCGCCGTGAGCCCCATATCCTGATCAGGTAAACGGAGTTATCCGCAGTCAAAATCAGTGTGCCAAGAACGGCTTAACAATCGGTATGAAACACATCAGACAACATTGGACCCAATGATAGATTGTATTGGCAATCTAAATTGCTGTAACGACCATAGAGTTTGCGAAATGCTGACTATTTACGAGACTGTTGAAACCCCTGCACCATCAACTTGTTTGTCAGTAGTCTGCCTCGATTTAAAAACTGACCATACGCAGAACAAGCTGTTGTGTATCGAATCAGTTGAGAGATATAAACACCACATGCAGGTGATAATGGAATATTGCTACATAAATATGGGAGGATGACGATGGAGAAGCTGAAATCATCCCGTTTATCATAAATGTCGTTAATATCTATTTTCAATAAAAGTGGATGACACTGTGATGATTGATGGACAGATTGATTGATTGTATCTTGCTTAACGTCTCGCTCGAGAAGTTTTCACTCATATGGAGACGTCACCAAGACCGGTGAAGGGCTTCAAATTTAGGCCTATGCTCGGCGCTTACAGTCATTGAGCAGTGATGGTTTTTTAGCGTGCCACACCTACTGTGACACGTGACATCCGTTTTTAAGGTCATCTCCGAGGACCGGTGACATTCACACCTGATGCTGAGCGTTTGGCGTTGAAACTGTAACGCCCTGTTTTAACGACTTAGGTCTGTCGCCTCCGGGATATTTGGAGTTCACTGGGATATTGCGAATCGACATTTGAATGAAAATTAGATTTTTTCTTCTCATATAAAAGCTTTTGAATAAATTCTTCCAATGGATATACAAATAGGTCACCTAGCAAAGGATCACAATTGGTGTCCATGGGAATTCCAAAAGACTGTTGGAAGACCTAATCACGGAAGACTACGAAGATATTGTCATTGAGGAACTCCAGCATATTTTTAAAATGAACTTCAGAGTACTTGTGTGTGGAATCAAAGTGGTGTTTAATACATTAATTTTAGGATGACTAATCACTAGATATGAATATTTCCTTTTTCCATTTTTGCTGAAGAAGCAACTGTCTAGAATGTCAAAAAGTCCAACCTTTCATTTATCGTGAGGAATGGTCGTGTAAAGTGTTAAATAGTCATAGGTTTTGATGTCGTTAATTTGAGAAAATCTTTGTGATTTCTAGTTTACTAAAAGTTTTGTAGAATTTTTCAGAGTCCACATTTGATTTACACCACCTCTGGCATATGTTGTGGCATAATACGTTTGAGGTTTTCGTTTGAAGGTTCTCCTTCACAGCTGTTCAATCCCGTGCGGATCCGGGTTAAAATAGGTACTCAGTACCTCTTGCTTGTTGTAAGAGTCGAGTAAATGGGGCGGTCCTTCGGATGAGACAGCACAAACCGAGGTCCCGTGTCACAGTAGGTGTGGCACGATAAAGATCCCTCCCTGCTCAAAGGCCATCAGCGCCGAGCATAGGCCGAAACTTTGCAGTCCTTCACCGGCAGCGGTGACGTCTCCATATGAGTGAAATATTCTCGATAGGGACGTTAGACCTCATTCAATCAATCCATCACAGCTGTTCATATTTTCGTGGTTCATACTTCTAAATGCCGAGCGTTTGGCGAATGAGCAATCACTACCCATTTTCACGTCTTAGATTTGACGCAGCGATAGCACAAGTGGGGCGCGAGCTCAGGACCTGCTAGTTATGAAGCGAACGCTTTACCACTAAGCTACTGCGACCTGTCTCGTTGGAAAGGTCTTCTTACATAAAATGCACATGCTAAATATAAAGGCAGTACTTCTTTCGATTTGAAAGATATCGCTTATGTTCCCATTTTTTAAAAAGTATGTCAAAGGTCAATGTAAAGGTTAACAGGTCAACGATTTTGATGGCAATGGGAAGGTCTTGCCATAAGGAATGTGTATACTAAATATGAAAGATCGAAAGCTCTACCTCATGTGGTGTAAAAGATATGATCAAGGTTACAAGTTGTTGGGGTTTTTTTTGTGGTTTTTTTTTGCCATAGGCAGGCAGAGAGGCCAAAAACTATATACCCCCGAATCTTCGATTGTATATTGTTGCAACGCACAGGCTATCAATGATTTAAATATATATTAAAAATATCTTCCTGTAAAACAACTATTTGTTAACAGGAAGACATTATTTTTTATTCATCAGAACCTTTTTACTGTTGTGTAGATCAGATATAGTAGTAACGTCAAAAACCAAATCGGAATTTATATTCCCGAGAACTCTGACTGGGTTATGTTATAGACTACCGATTCCGGGGGCATAATAATGTAAAAGGTTTCTACACTCCAAACTAAGGTACAGAACTAAACACGTCAAAATTGCAAAACCCAAAAAAATCCGTGATACAAAAATGAACAATTTCTTTGATAATAGAGAAATTCAGTGTTGTTTATACTTTACCCTTAACTCTGGAGAATGTTCCAATTAATAGAAAAACAGCAAAATAACATTTCACATTCAACGGCGCCATTTTGCATTACATCCGGAAATAAATGTGTGAATAAAGCCTACTGCATATACATTATATACTTCTTTCTATAAGGACGAAACTGGTTTTTGTTAGGAATACTTCCTTCTTCTGTGAAAAAAAAGAAGAATACTAACATTGTTTCTTATCTTGATTCACTATAAGTTGTGTTATTTCTAATACATAGAATATACCCGACATTTTTCATACAGAATGTATCGGTTTCATTGGGGGTAACGTAAATGCTAATAAATTGACATTACGGGCCTCCAAGGGAAAGTCAATTATTTGTTTCACGTCCCATTCGAGTATTGTCTTCTTCACTCATATGAAAACATCACCAGCTTAAGGACGTGTTTGATGTAGATGAAAAGTGGAGGATATGTACAATAATATTTTGAAGTTGAAAATTTTCAAATTTACTTTAGTTTGTCAAAAAATAGTTTTAGTAGAAGGTAATCTGAATTTTTTTTTTTAAAAACCCGCTGGACTCGATCCTGCGACCTACAGTTCAACAGTCGGTATTCTAACCTACTGAGACACTCGGCTATGTATTCAAATAAAAAAGGAAAAGTAAAATATTACTGATATCGATTTCTTCATCCATGTTTTTAAAGGAGGTCAGCCGTTATAACGATGTAGAGAACTACCTTATAGTGCAGTGGAGCTTACGTAGCAGTGAGGGTTCTTTATGGTGACAACCCCTACACTGGACCTCTTTTTTCTTTTCCAAAACACCTTAGTCGTTAAAACAGGTAGTGACAGTTCCATCGCCAAACGCTCGGCATCAGATGCGAATGTCACGGGTCCTCGGAGATGACCTTAAAAACGGATGACCCGTGTCACAGTAGGTGTGGCACGCTAAAGAACCCTCATTGCTCAATGGCCGCAAGCGCCGAGCATAGGCCTAAATACTGTTTATTCACCCCGCGGCCATTTTGAAATGAAACCGAGGCGCGGACTACAAACATCACGGTAGCAAACACAAACACCATGGCCAAGAAAACGATTTGGGCGAAGAATATCCAGTGTCTACCTTCATTAACACAATATTTCATTGATGACTGGGCAAACAACACGGCCAAAATTCCTCGCTCAAAGCAGACAAAAGGATATAGTAACTTCGTCGAGGGATACATTCACGATGTCGAAGGTAAAACTTCAAGTTCATCAGCTGTTATTGTTAAATGCTAGACTTGATAACGTGTGTGTTTACGACGCTATTTATCCTACCTAAGTACAACATATCATGATTCTTTTGGTTCGTTATAGTTTTTGTAGACTTGGAAATGTGTCATATCGATACATTATTAAATTAATATATATTTCATTTAGATATGTATCGAAATAAACAGGTTTGCACACGTGTACAATATATATACATGTGTTTATGCAATATCAGCTGTTGCAGTTCAATCTGCACAAGTGTTGATCGTTTAAAATACATGTATTTAGGCCGTCAATCATTAGTTTTCTTCTCTCGATCAGAGCTTGGAGAAATAAAGTGTGCATACATATTTTTGTTAACATAGACTAAGTCAATCAGCTGTTTTATTGTTACTTTTATTTCACTTCAGTACAGGCAGTTGATAGTAGTTTTGACACAGTTTGTGTTAGAGCAAGGGCCTATCCTTCTATGAGGAAAAATGAAACTCCGTATAGACTTATGGTTTGATGATGAGTCTTTTGTTTGGTTTTCAATTATTATTCATGTTGACAATGTGAGTTTCTTTCGATTTATTGAATATTACATAAGCTACAATCTAATTGAAATTAGATCCGCTCACGTATATCGGTACACAAGGTGTAGCGATATACGTGAGCGGATCAAAGGACCTAATTTTAATTACATTGCATAAGCT
Organism: Ostrea edulis; assembly: GCF_947568905.1. NCBI lineage: Eukaryota > Metazoa > Mollusca > Bivalvia > Ostreida > Ostreidae > Ostrea > Ostrea edulis. The sequence continues at coordinate 82,182,306 of NC_079169.1, forward strand.
AACAATTATGTTTTTCTTATTTGTTTCTCTTTGTTTCTGTTGCATGCATGGCTATCTTCAGCATAATGACAATAATTATTAGGTGTTAAAAAGATTATGGATGTTCTTTAAAGGGCATGGACACGATTTGTTTTCCCATTTTTAATGTCTACTATGCTTAACTAAGGTATTTCTAATGGTCAGCAAAAAATTTTAATGTCAGTTATTGAATTAAAAGTGACATACATCACACACAATTCTTTGTTACATATATGTAAACAAGGCACATGCCGTGATATTGTTTACATATAGGTGTATTATAGGAAATATATAGTAACATTCATATAGATTGCTTTTATGATAAATATTTTTTTAACATTTTAATGAGATGGGACAAGCATGGGGACATTATGAACTGTTTAATTGTGTTTAGAACTATCTTGTTAACTGATATATCTGCTTTCAACAAAACAATTACTAGTATATTTAATCTATGTAAACAAAAACATGACATGAGCCTTGTTAGCATAACAAAGAATTGTGAGCTCTGTATCTTTCTTGTAACTCTACAACTGACATTCAAAATTTTTCATGTTCATTAGAAATACCTTTATTAAACATTAAAAATGGAAAAATAAATTCCCCAGCTCAAATCATGTCCATGTCCCTTTAATTCAGGTTGAGAAAAATACCACACACTATGCTCAACTCGGTTTTTGTAGGTCACCTGAGTAAACCCAGATGACCTGTAGCAATTGGTCTGCGTCCGTTCTGTGTTAACAATCAAACAGTTTTAACTTCTTGATATTTACTACCATTCCAATTCTATCAAATTTGGTATGAAGCATCTCTTGGACAAGGGGACATAAATTGTTAATTTCAGGACTCCTGCACCCCTGGGGCCTTCAGGGCTATGCAAACTGCTAAAAAGTAACAAATTTCCAAAACAAATATTCTCTAGAACCGCCTATGTGTAAGAAAAACTAAATGCATTGTGATGTAGAGCAGGAAGGCCTCTACCAAAACTGTTACATGCAATTTTATGATATTCTAGATTTTGTAACCCTTGGGACTAGTGATACTTTTGACTAATATACTCAGGTGACTGATAAGGCCTGTGGAGCTCTTGTTTAATTAAGAAATCTTAAATACGCATACATGTACATTTAATCATGTAATCTAAAATCTGTTTTAAGGAAATATAATTATATGAAATCTTAAATGGTTTTTGTTTAACAGTCAAATACTGTAAAATATATACATGTATACCTAATCATATATGTGCGATTTGTAATATGTAAATAAACATTTGCAGGTCAAGTTCTCGATGGATTCACCTTATATGGTCTTGTCATCTCAATGTGACTGTAAAGCTGGGAATGGTCATTGCAGCCATTGTGTTGGACTGTTATACCTGTTATGTCATTTCCAAAAGCTTGGTCTGAAAGGTAGTGTAGAAATGGACTCAATATATATTTTATTTCACTTCTAGAAAATTGTATAGTTGTAATTTGTACTGATATTATGTCACAAGAAAACTAAATACATGTGAATCAGCTTTGCTCATTCAATACACCTAAATATCATAATCACTTTATCTCTTCTGTGGAAATTTTTAGGAGTACCATGTTTATCAACATATTTAAGTTGTAGATTATTATTTTAGAGTATAAAGTGTTCCCCCAGGCCCTAGGTTTTACACTACAAAAAAAATCATTTTACATACCATATATTAAATATATGGTAAAATTTTACAGCTGTTCCACCCATTCAGAGCAAGACATCCCTGCCTCAGCACTGGAACATTCCACAGAGGACTGAAGGGTTAGCCCCAAAACAAGTTGACAACATTGAAGTATATAAAGTGAAGCCGAAGACAAGTCAACCTAAGAGGAAAAGAAAAATAACTGAAGGCATTCTTCCCAATGTGTATTGCCCTGTAAAAAAGCCAATCCCGAGCAATGAATTGAAAGACACTTTAATCAAGCAACTTACAGCAATCGGTAGTGATGCCCAAATTTTGAAAGTTTTTGGCACTGATGAAGAAAATTGTGAAACTGTTCCTTCTCAATTTGGTCCAGTGCCTGTTGGATCTCCCCTTTCCTACCAGCAGAAGATTTCTAAGTCAGATGGTGACCTTATTATCAACAACCCTGATCAAAAGACTTTTCCTGATTGTGAATTACCCAACCTTATTTCAGAATATAGTACTGTTCTGAACTATGCAGATTTTCATGTATCTATGGGACTACATATTAATCATGATTTTGCTATAGAATTAGAAAAGCAAACAAATGAACAAAGTTATAACAAGACATGGCATGATGTCCGTAGAAATCGCATAACGTCTTCCATATTCAAAGATATTTGTAGTAGAAAATCTGACTTTGAAAGCCTTGCTACAAGAATACTACAGACCAAACACATTCAAACTGCTGCCATGAAATATGGACTTGAACATGAACCTGAAGCTGCAAAGTTGTACTCTGAAATCACAATGAATAATGTGTACAAGTGCGGTTTTGTACTTAATCCAAATGCACCTCATCTTGGGACGTCTCCTGACCGTAAAGTCTATGACCCTACAAGCATACCTCAGTTTGGCCTTCTTGAAATTAAGTGTCCCGACAAGGATTCATTTGTAGATTGTAAATATCTAGTGAAGAACAAAACTAATGGAACATACAAACTGAAATCAAGTCACAGTTACTTTTACCAAGTAATGGGTCAAATGGCACTGACGGGCTTAACATGGTGCGATTTCTTTGTCAATTGCCGTCAGGACTATCACAAGGAGAGAATTCATTTTGACAGTGATAAATGGGCCGACATGAAAATTTCTCTTGATAAATTTTATTTCGAATATCTACTACCAGCAATTTGTAAAAATTGTCAAAATTAGAATAACTTCAAAATTGAAGGTATTGTCATTTAATTTTTCATTCTACCATATTGAAGGTTTCAAAGAAAAAATGCTCTCGGAGTTTTAGAACTTTTATTACACAATGCTGTTTTAGATGTACAGTACTGTATTAGTTGTACATGAATGTTACATTAATAGCTTAAATGTATGACACATTTTATTGGCATATGATTGTCACAGGAATACATATGTAGTATATTTCTCTACAACTCCCTTCTTGTGTCTAAAAATGGAACAAGTATTCCAAGAATAACTGATTTGTTTTAATAGAATGTAACTTTGCACAATTTGATACCAACAAATTAATACAAAATAATTCTGAAAGTAAAACATGTTTTGTTGTAAATACTAAAAATTCTTGCACTGAAAAAATTTATGCAATTGCGAATTTGTAGTTTTAAAACAATGGACCTCGAAAATTTGTTAAAATTGTACAAACAGTCCAAATTTGATTTATTGAAGAAGCCAAGTTCAATGGAATAACTCCATCAAATATATGGTATTCTTTAATTCTACGAATTGCTCTTTCTACATGTATCCGTAATCGGGCAATTTCATGAGTTTTGCCCACCTCCTCTTGCGAAAACTTCCCTTTATGACCGAGAAATGGAGGAATTACTACAGTTGCATGTTTGGTGTCTAACAAGTCTTGAATAAGAAACCCTTTGTCCACCATGACCTGATCATTTTCTTCAATCAGATCAATGATCCCTGACCTTGCAGTGATATCCTTATCAGATATACAACCTGTGTACAGAGAACTTACAAATGAAACACTACCGAATGGTGTAATACCTATAAGACTTTTAAACGTTGTATGACTCTTATAATTCGAATATGTTTCTGAATTTAAGACCTTTGAGCTTGGTGTTTGTACTTTAATTTCCGTACAATCTAAGATCACTCTTGTATTTGGGTATGTACATTTAAAGCAGGCAGGCATATTTTGATCTACAATTCTGCGGGAGGGCCAAATACATAAACTTCCAAACATTGCATACAAATAATTGGCCCATGTAATAAGTATTCTACTGACAGATGCTTGGGAAATATTGAACCTAACAGCAAGATCTTGTTCGGGAAATCCTTGTCGAACTCTACACATAAACATAAAAAACTGATCTATTAAGCTTAGTGACATGCAATCATCTTTGAACGGAGTTGTTTTAATTTTGTCTATGTTGGAAGAATGTCTTTGCATCTGTGTCCAACGTACCATAGTTGTTGCAGTAGGTTGCAATGCAGTGAAAATACTGACAAATGTTTTATAGTTTGTAAACCCTGTGTAAAAGTTTATCAATTTTGCATCTAAAGAAAATCTTTGCACACCGAATTTTTCAGCCTTCAGTCCTTCTACTTGACATTGTAAAACATCAATTTCTTTCTGGGCAGCTTCCAATTTACTGTTGGGTGAAGATGGTTCCACAGTATAGTCATGGTCTTTAGATATCATAGGTACCAGAGGCTGTGATTCACCTTGAAGAATTGAAGGACTGACACCAGAATCGTTGATATCCATTGGTTCTTCAGAGCAAGTGGCACGCCTGTCAATAAAATGCATAGGCATTGAAGAAATACATAAACAAAACAGCAATATCTTCGTATTATAATTTACATAAAAATTCAGTAAGAGTCAAGTGGTGCCAATTGTAATGGGGATTGTCACAGACGTTTCCCAAGCACCCCACCATTTAAATATGGTTTATGACTTGTGTTCATGAAATTTAAAAACAAGAGGCCCATAAGCTTTATCGGTCACCTTGATGAGAAGTCGAGACGTTTTTAAAAATGTGATGCATTCTCAATATATGACCAAACTGACTCCACCCTTGGGCCAGGACCTTAAACTTACGTGGTCATGAATTTAACAATTTTGATAAAGGGTTCACTACATATTGCTCACATTAAATAATGCAAGATTTTAAAAAGATTGTATTAATTTTTATTGTTTTGGTCCCAGAGAGGCAGTCATAACTTTGTTCCCTTTTACCCATAGAAGCTATCTACCAAAATTGGTTAGAATTGGTTCAGCCATTCAACATGTTAAATTCCATCATTTCATTTTAATAGCATTAGCGAAATAGGTTTAATTAATATTTCTGGAAAACTAGTGGACTGGTAAATTTAGGAAATAGTAATTACGAAGTTAGTGTACGAAAAATATAATGCACGTTCATGCATTTTCGTTCTCCACATCTATAGATGATATACTATCATCCTAAAAATGTTTAATATATTGATCCCTTGAGTAGTTTCTGAGGACACTCTCAGCCATAAAGTACATGTATCTGAGAATAATAGTATAAGGAAAAAAAAAACGAGTAAAAACGATATGTTCCTTAACTTTGTTTGGGGAGCATAAATTTTTTTTTTAAATATTTCTTAATATTAACAAGTGTCCTTTATTTCATTAGGTTGATTGAAAAGTTTAAAATCAGAACAGCAGGTATTAACTTTTAAAGAGGCTAATTGATTAAATTCTATTACTATCATATTATGATACAATGAAAGTGCCCCAAAATTGTCTTGCCGCGACGAAAAGTGCCCTTTTGAACATATGATTTGTGTGCCCTCTCTAGATCCTAGATTTTCCCCCAATTACAATCAAATATCATTATTTTTCTCAAACTTGAAGGCCCTGGCCCCTGATTTCAAGGGGTAAAAAAACACCTGAATAATCAAATACTGATACAACTCTACATATACCTCTCATGATTTGCGATTGCATACAATATTGAATATTGTCATCTAACTTGTTTGTTTTATATTGTGTGAGAGAAAACACTTCAAAACACATATAAGTACACTTGACTTGGATATCAAGAATATATCACCAAGTGCTATCATCACGTTTTCAATTCAGTTATAAATCATCATATTTTAGATTTCACAGTCACATCACGCAGCATATAGATATATACACAAACTTGTATATCAGAAATACTGGATAAAGGGGGTAAACATGATAAATAATACTTAATTGTAATTAAAATAAAACAACATACATCAGAGACTTTCGAGGTGGACGTCTAGTAGGTGTACTTTTTGTCCAATCAAATAATGATGGCACCGCAGTAGTTGACAGCATCCTTTTCCCTGTCAGTGTCTTTCTGATTTCTGAGGGATGAAAATGCTCAGAGCTCACTCTTGTGGCATCAGATATCTTAAGAAATAAAAAATAGAACCATCTGAACCACGGTTTATATATCTATATACTATAAAGAACTAAAGCAGTAAGCACCGAGTGTTTTAATAGTCAAATTCTTGATATCAAAAGTGAAAGTGCAATTTGTAAACATGTAGATGTACGTATAGATTCAGGTCTGAAGACAGAACATTTATGTAACAGTATCCATTTACTTCCATAATATTTAAGAACTAAATTTCAAACTTTTATCATTTTAAAAAGCAATAGCTCTTAATTAGAGAAACAAAAGATAAACGACAGTCACCACAACGTGTATACGACAGTCACCACAACGTGTATACGACAGTCACCACAACGTGTATACGACAGTCACCACAACGTGTATACGACGTTGTCGTCAGCTTAGTTCATTTACCTACCCTAAACTTTGGTCCCAAATCCCTTCTTATTTTGAAGATCCATTGTTTTCGCCTTCTTGAGTCCACTGGGAACTTGTGGAAGGATAAACGCCGTTCCTTGTCGTACCGAGAGTCATTTGTACTACAAGGAACACAACAGTGATATGGGGCTGTCGCTGTCTCTGAACACGCCATTTTTCTATGTTTAGCATCCCGAGCCTCGTTTTAAATTGACATGCGCGAAAGCCGTGAATAAGGAGTATTTGAAGTTCTTCACCGGTGTTGGTGACGTCTCCATTTGAGTGAAAAATTCTCGAGTGAGACGTTAAGCAAGATACAATCAATCAATCTTTTCCAAAAGACCTGTGACTTTGACTTCTAATGCGGGGACATGGCGACGGAACAGTTCCTACCTTTCTTTGACGTCTTAGGTGTGGCGCAGCGCCGGAAACGAGAACCGATCCTGTTTCTCTCGTCACTAGGTTACCACGACCAATATAGAAAATACAGTAACATTTTATTACGTCACTATATCGTACAATGCGTTTGTAAAAGTATTATAGGATTCAGGTTCCTCGGTCTGATTTAGTGCTAAATGTTACAAATGTAAGCAAAAAGTTTATAAATTGTGGCATTAATTACCCCCATGTACTAAAAGAAAACGAAATAATTATGAACTTTAATTGTATCCTCTAGTTTATCAGATATATCTCAAAACTGCATCCTTGAACTGTTTCAAAAATTTATATGGCCAGATTAGCGTATTCCTTTCCTAAATAGGATTTAACAGTGCGACATTTAACTCTGGACACGACAAAAGTCCGGAGTTTCGCCAGCCTTTTTATTAAGGATACAAATAAACCCTTTACAAAAAAAGATGGGATTTTATGTCCACAAGACATGCACCAACATTTACACTTGTAACTATTGTAGTTTTTAAGATATTTCACCTGAAATCAAAAAATCCCATGGGATTTTGGAGGGATTTTTAATCCCACTTGGGGGATTTTCACTCCTACCAAAAATCCCATGGGAGAAAAAATATAATTTCTCCCATAGGATTTTAACTCCCATATTTAAATTCAAAATGGGATACAATGTCCCATAGGAGGAAATGTCCCATAATGAACATGAAATGGCAGTGAATATCCTATTTGAGCATGAATGGGAATAAATATCCCAAATAAAACACAGGATGGGGACTTTTATCCCATGAATATAGTAATAAAGCAGAAAATTGTATCTTAAAGAGTGTTGTTTGTCATGATTCTTAAGAATGTACTTGCAAGCTAAGGAATGACATTAACTTTATATCTAGTAATTACATTCCTAAATTATGTAGACCTATACATGTGTTAATGGATAAATGTCTAAACAACATGAGAAATTAAATTATATTAGAGCTCTGCATTACTAAACTCTTTCCCATGCAATTTCAATTGTATATATATAACCCTATCACAAAAATATTAGAATAAAATTGAACGGTATTAAATTATGCAGTTAGAACACTAACTTATTTACATGCAGCTGTTCACATTCTCTATTTACAACCCTTTACAGGTCGTCAGGTGTGAATATTCACAGGAACCGGTATTTTTGTCTGTAATAATAATAGTAGGCCCTATGGTACCATCCCCAATGAAAAAAATAACCCAAAAGGAATGGCACCATTTCTTACTCAAAACTTCGCTTCAAAATAATTCGAAAATTCTGCTTTTATCGTCCCCACCCCAATTGTCATTCTGATTCAGTAATCCCAGTGCTTTTATTAGGGGTGTGTGTTATATACCCCTACTCTTATCATTATGTGCAGGCTAAATTACCGGTTCCTCTGATATGTTGTGGAATTTTGGAATAGCCTAGCTTACAGTTACAATTTGTTTACAATATATTAAAATTAGTGTTAATTAAGTGCTTACGGTGAAATCTGCTACTGCTAGATGATGCTAAGTTGTTTCGTGAACCGAATCAGACATCTCCAACAAGATTCTCGAAGATTTAACAACACAAGAATCATTTTACAAAATGCATGCTTCGGTCCATCATTCTCCCTCTGACAATCACATTCATTCTGAAGTCAAAGTACTTTCTCCTATACCTGAAGCGTCAAAAAGACTTTGACAGGTAAATACGAATAAACGGTTAACAGACATCTCGACCCTAAGAAAGTTCAGTCCTGGATGTTCTAGTCCAAAAAGAAGTATGATCCAATCTTATGCATTCATTTATTACATTTCCGGTTGAGCAACACCCAAATCCTCTAGAGACATTGTTTACAGTTATATGACATTACCTAAATGTGTGACACAATATTAATCCACCCCTGCTCAAAGGGGCATAAGCACCGAGCATAGACCTAAATGTTGCAGCCCTTCACTGGCAATGGTGACGTCTCCATACAAGTGAAAAATTCTCAAACAGGACGTTTACGTTTTTTTTTTGTTTTTTTTTTTTTAATTTTGTTTTCATTTTTTTTAATGTTAAACATGAAAAGTATAACTGAATCTGTGTTCACAGCCAAAATTTTAACCTTCTGGATGCAGGAATAAAAGCAATATTTTAGCCTTCATTCTGTGTTATGTTAACAAAGACTGGAGTCTTTTTATGTTTACATTTAAGGTGGCTCACTACACCGGGAAATAGTTTCTCAAATCAGTACAAATAGATTTAATATTTTAAAAAAGATCTGATGATATACAATAAGTGTGTATGCCAAAAACAGCAAAAAATGCAAATTTGGATAAAAACATGATTTTCAAAAATATTATTTCAACACATGAACAAAAGACTGGTGGATTTGAGCTCAAGATCTGTAGTTCACCAGCCCAATGCTCTCTCTCTCTCTCTCTCTCTCTCTCTCTCTCTCTCTTGCCCAATGCTTTATTAATTAACCACTTAGCTATGGTGTTATAGACGAATAAATCGATCAATACAAATACTTTCCCAAAACATTTAAATCGCCATCTTGTAACATAGTGTCATAAAGCTTTAGTGTAGTGAGTACCTTAACAAACCAGTGAAATGTTTAATTTTGTAATTGAATTTTCAAAGCATCTTTACTTTTGCACATGCAATTTTACAAAGATTATTCAATAAAGGGTAAAAAAAAAAAACAACACTTAAAATACTTGTTTTTGATCCACTGTAGATTTTAGGAAAATATTAGATTCCTGGGTCAGAGAAATCTAGACATCATTAAATGATAATGAAGTATTGTATAATAATAAAAAAACAAAAAAAACAAATTCAAGACTCTGCAATATGTTTGCAACTAGGAGAAATGGTCACAAGCTATTTTACACCCGCATCCCTCTTGGATCGAACCACTATAACTTTTAGGATAACAATAAATTCTCTCCCAACAATGTGCACATCTGCAAATGGCAATGAAGCATTGTACAAAGTTTCAAGTTTATCAGATAATCCATACAGGAGGAGAAGCATTTTAATGCACAATTTAAGACTTTGTGACAGACAGACTTACAGATATGGACAGAAAATACAAAAACCATATAATTATATGAAATGATTTTGCATGTAAAAAGTACATGAAGTGCACAATTATGATTTAAATGTAATTATCATTTTTATTAGGAATTTAGATGTCTCCTCTTTTTGCAAACAATTACACATCTATATATGAAGATGACATATATAGTGAGCATATAAAACACTCCTACCAAAAATGTAAACAAATATGTGCAATGCAAGTTTGAAAAATATGTATGTCTTAAAAAGTGATTGACTAGATATTAGGAAGCAAGCAAGCTCACTCCATGTTACTGTGCTACAACTAACTGAAATTCACTACATTATCCAAAATCCACCCAAAAAGAACCAAAACCTACCAACACTAAATACCAATATATATCCATGTGAGGTCAAGGTTTCAGGAGTGAAACAATGTGTTTTTTAAACTTTAAAATCATTATGTTTTACTTTTGTAGGATATTCATAATGTTGAAATTGATTTAAAGCAATCAATTTTCAATTGGAGATACAAGGTACATGTATGCACATAAATGTACCACCCTGAATCTCATATCATACCTTATTATAGCTGGCAAAATTATGAAATGAAATTTAATGTCACCACAGAATTTATAATTTCCGTTTCTTTCTTTCAATTCACATGGAGACCTCCTTTTTTAGAGTCTTATTTTCTTTTACTTGAATGTTCTAAATTGAAATCTAAGGAATAATAATCTTGGAAGAAAAATCTACATGAAAATATTTTCTACTTTGAGAAACAAAATGACAAACATAACTGTTTTAAATGTAAGTAAGAAATAGAAAAATAATTCAATTTAATGCACTTACATATGTAATTGAAAGAAAATTCCTTTGAGTACATGATTTTAGAATGAAAATAAGATTGATTAATATTCAATAAAGTATTTCAATTTCTTCAAAACTTCGATCTTCAGATGATTTTCCATCCATTGACACCCCAAATGTATGATCACACACATTTAGCAGGAACATATGTTCCTCAAATCTCCTTCACATAACACTTGACTACTTTTGAAATGCAATTTAAGTCTTTTTAGAAATTAACAAAGATGAGTGTACAGATTCATACCCTAGCTGTTGATGATTGCTAAAACTGATCACTACTCAAAACTCTGAAACAAATCTTTATGGATTTTTTTGTATTTCACACACACACGCACACATACACGTACATGCATACACACATCAAAAATATCAACAAGACACTGACCTTAACTAAATACCTGAGTTATTTAGTTAAAAGTATTACTAACCTCAATATGAATGAAATCTATATAATACAGTAACTTTTCTTGCTCTAGGCATGCATTTATATGCTAAATTCTAATATTCAGTAGAAGTATAATACATGTATAAGGTGTAATTCATTCCCCCAAAAGCGTCTATACTGATGAAACATTTTACAATTATAAACTTGATATACACTTTTAACACTATTTGGATCTGACCTTGAATCAGAACCCTGGAGTTGCAAGTGTCACAATTTTTGTACATCTTTCTGTTTTTCTTGACAATGCATCCATCATTTATAATATTCTAGTGTCAACAAAATTAAAGAAGGATTCTTTTAAATCATAAAGACATGTAATTACTATGACCATTTTTGGTTCCATCTATTTTAAAGCTAGTATCAAAACCTTTAGATTCTAACATGTATATATAAACTGTGTTTTTAATTATCAAATACCAAAAAAAAAAACACCCAAAAAACCAACCAACTTTTAGCCATTAGTGTTTTATTTTGATAATTTAATTTACAGATACATGTATAAGTTGTCATAATGTCATTTAATTCTATTTTATTGTTGCATTCCTCTTCTTGCCCTTGTAAAGCACAATCTCATTAAAATAAGATCTTTGATCCGCTCCGTTATTGTTATAAATAAGATCTTTGATCCTCTCCATAACAATAACGGAGCGGATCAAAGATCTTATTGAAACGACATAACAATAACGGAGCGGATCAAAGATCTTATTTTAATCAGATTGTGTAAAGCACCTTAGAGTAATAAACTGTTTTATATAAGGCTGCATGTATATAAATTTTATTATTATTATCACTGATAGAGGTCATGAAATTTACAATTACCTGTTCCTTCTTTACCTAAAAGTATCAATAGCATTAAGGAAGATGTTATCTAAATTTAAATGTTTTACACATAAACACTATATATCAAGTTTGGTTCCTCCTGGAGTCAGAATTTCTACCCTAGGAATCATGATATTTTCAAGCTTGATGTTTTGTTTACTGTCACAACAGAAGCTGACCACTAGCAATAGGTCACATGAGAGAATCAATTGACCTAAAAATCTATTAATTAACATGATTGAAATGTTTTAATCTTTATATCCATGATAAGATATTCTTTATATATTTTATATTGAATTCAATTGGTACTTTGACCTCTTTATTTTCAAAATAATTGGAATTATGTCTATATACACACATGTGAGAGTTGGCCTCCATGTGTCCAATGAAGAAATTATGAATAATGGAATGACAAATTAATGATTGTCTAATGCTTACAGGGATGGATCCAGGAATTTTTGAGAGAGGGGAATTTTACCATTAATTTTGGTTATCAAGGGAGGGGGGTCCACCCTCAAAATGTGTTTTTTTACTTTATTTTAGCAAAATTTCCTGAACCAGCACCCCCTCTGGATCCACCACTAGGTTATCATTTACTCCTTCATTCTTGATTACAAACCTAAGGACAATAAATTGTAATTTCACATTTTTTTTTAATTTGACAATATTTCATTATCACACAACAGCAAAATTATGAAAGCATATATACATGTACGTACAATAATAGCAAATTGATTGTTCTGACATATCATTTGATATACATATATATTCATAAGAAAATTTGAACTATCATGCATATTATAGATTATCAGTCATCAAGTTTTTTGTTGTGTTTTTTTTTTTTTTTCAAAGTAATTTCACATTTTGAATCTTGCTTATTAATTGATATGTTGATATGGAATCAAATGACATGCATGCACGCAGAAGCTATGTGAAAAATGTCAGATCTTGTGTAGCAATTTGTAAACCCAATGATTACAAAGCCTATTAGTATTCTATATCAGTAAAAGAAAATCCTATTTTAATTCATATTTTGCAATAGATATGATAAAAGGAATAAGCATTTAATATTAATTATCAAAATCTATAGTATAAAATTGAAAAACAATCTCATAAAAATATAACATATTTTACACATGCATTTTTGTAAACTTTACAAAAGGAACAGATTTCCCCCCTGAATTTATATAAAAATCAGTATTATGTCCTGTGACATTTTGTTATTATGCTTTAATAAACTTCTAATATTGACTTTGTCCTTGCATGGTCATTTTGTCCATTTTTTTTTTATATCTGTACCCAGGTTTTGTCTGGTGAATTTTACCCCAACTAATCCCTTTGTGTATAATACACATGGGATGTTCTTTACAGCTCAGCAAGCCCCTGATCCTTATCTACAATTACTGGGTGAATGACTTTGTGAGGTTGTAATTTGCCATCTAATACTTTTATAAGCATTTCATATCATGATCAACATATCATGCTATTTCAGTCAATATTATAAATAATTCATTTGATACATAATATGTAATATTGTAGGCTTATATGGTGATATTTGGAAAATAATGGCAAAGCAATTCTCAGCATGACCATTGAAAATTATGTTGCAATATACATCACCCAATACAAAGACAAAGGATACATTTTAATTTTTACGTTTAAATTCATATGAAATATTGTGAAATTCATAATCATGTGAATGCAATAGCTGCAGAACTGTAGCTCTCTGAGAAAATATTAATTGGTACAGATCTGTCCCAATATTTTCTCAGAGAGCTACAATTTTGCAGTTAGTGAATGTGGTTAACTTATACTACCATTAAGATATGTAATCTCTTTCTAATATTTGTTTAATTTGTACCTTTTTCATATTGTACAACAAAGTATAATTTAATGCACATTAATCCTCGGATTATAATAATTTTTTTAAATTATTTTTTTTAGGCTTAATTTTTTTTAAATTTATTTGTACAAATAGAAATTAAGTGCATCATAATATATACTTTTAAAGGTAAGATGTACAATTGATATATAATCACTCATACCAACCATTCATACTCCACTCAAACATTTCAAAACTATGGATTATAAATTTTGATTAGTGCAAAATTTGTTAATTTCTATAAGGTCATCTCAAATCTTTTAAAATCATTTTAGTGACTTTTTGGGGGAAAACACCTGAAACACTTTTAAAGCCAATTTAAATGGTCCAGGTCAAGCATATTTTGCTTTTAGGCCAAATCTTTGTAAGATCATTTGTGCACTTTGACAATTATTTCTAAATATTCGGGCTAGTATAATGAAGAAGTATGGATGTTTCAATTTTCATTAACATTTAATACCAAAACCATATCTCCTTTGCTTGACCAAAAAAGTCCCCCCCTCCACACACACACAGTGAGGTCTAGATCCGCCACTGTTTAATCTGTGATTTTGGGGCGAAGTTGGATCAATTTCATTTTATAAACAAGTCCAGTGGTACGATGGATTTTTCATTTTCAAGACAAATTAATAGAAATATAAATTGTTAGCCAGTAAAAAGAAGTAATGATTTAAATCAGATACTTGGAACAGTGTTGATGTTAACAGGGACCTATATACTAGTTATTATATAGGTCCCTGATGTTAACTTATGAAATTCTTATATTGTATACAAGATATTATCCAACTAACAGATAGACTTTTGCAATTATATCTTATGCATTATGAACTGTAGCTAAACAATATCACTATTAAAATCTTATGTCCATTTCCATGTAGTTGGGAATCAATTAAGCTTTCCTGGTTCCGATTTTGATTTAATTTTTATTTTGTGAATATAAATCAATATTTGTCTAATCACAGGAACCGGTAATTTTGTTTGTAATGATAATAGTGAGAGTCTATACGATACCACCCCCCACCCCCACCCCCGTGTTTTTATTAGGAGGTGGTATTGAATACACCCGTAAATACAGGGCCGTAAATTACATGGAGGCGGAGGAGGCAGCTGCCTCCTCCAACTTTTGAGCCAAAAAAAATTAAAATTTAAAGTTCATTAGAATTTATGTTGTTTCCAATAACTAAGAACATGATACCTCCCTTAAAAAGCATTCCAAATCTTTCTTTTAGAATGAGTTAGTCAAGTAACATTTTAGAAGGCCCTAGAATCAAGGATTTTGCACGAAACGTGTTCAGTGTGCACAAAATGTGCTCAGCGTCTGGGGGCCTCGGCGGCCCCCAGACCCCCGCCTAATTTCCTGCCTCCTCCAAATTGAAGGTTAATTTACGGCCCTGAAATATCATTACAGACAAAATGGTAATATATTTACAAGTGCACTTTATGTATTGTTCTCCACGGGCAAGGGCACAGGCACCGGAAGTATGGATACATGTATTTAGAGATTGGCCTTCTACTGGTATATAATAAAATGAATTTTATTATACCGGTAGAAGGCCAATCTCTATACCGGTAGAAGGACAATCTCTAAAGCTTACAAAAAAAAAAAAACGTGAAACGATTACATGAATCGAAGAGGGATGAAATAGACTACGAATTCATACACTTCAGAGAAATTATTCCCATAAAAAAAATATGAAAAAAAGTTGAGGGGGGGGGTAGTAATATCCATATTTAAGGTGCCTGTGGGCAAGGGCGCATCCAGGAATTGTTTAAAGGATGAGCGGATTGCGACCCAAGTTTGTGCCTATTCCGCCCCGGCCCCAAAGAGGGGTGAATATCGCAAACTGGTAAAATGACCAGTTTTGTTTAAAACTATGGAAGTAAAGTGGAGTGACTACAACCCTCTCGATCCGCCACTGATGAACAAGAACTACATTACGGGGATTAGGAAGCACAGGGTTCATTTAGAATAATTGTAATCTTTAAGGAAATCTTCGTGGAGCACATTATCGCAAATAGTTGCTGAAATTGAACCTTACCATAATTCCGCCGGCGAGGATTGCAGCTATTTTCACTTTCACATCGCAGGAGGTGCGTTTGATGAGCTATCAACTTATACAGACAGTATCTCCTCATATCTACATGTACAGGGGCGGATCCAGGAATTGTGGTTACGGGGCGCCACTTTATGAGGCAGTGGGTCCATGGCGAAGCCCTGGTTGGGGCCCAGGGGGCGAAGCCCCCGGAAACTCCTGGGTTTTACAAATTTTATGGGGCTTGAAATATTTCTCCTATTTAGTCATTTGTACTACATGTATTTTCTATCAATTTAATAAGGTGAAATTAATAAAATGACCCAAATTTTAAGGTTTTTTGGGGGGAAAATATTAAGTTCTCCCAATAAAGTAATTAAAAAAATTAAAAGATTTTGTCATTTATTTCTCCGCCTACGCCCCCTCTAAATCCGCCACTGATGTATATTGCAATAATCTACCAGAATATACTGACACCTTATAGGTGATACTTCATTAGTACAAATGGACACCACCACCACCACCATCCCTCCAAAGGGAGGGGGTGAGACTAACAACGAAAGGGGAAAAACACATTCCGCAAATTATAATATACATGTAACAGGCTGTCTTTGCATTTAGTCCGAGTGTTTTCAGTTATCTTTTTAAAAATTCTATATATTGATTGCAACACAAACATCCTATTATAATTACATGGCGATGATAAAGTCTCAGTAAGTTTCCACAAAGCTGAAAATTGGTATACACCATATTGTACAAACTGATACAGAACTAAAATATTGCGGAAACTTATCAAAACTTTGCGGTAGACTATCAGTATAGCAATGTGCATACTAAAACAGAACAGTTTCTGCAAACCGAAATTTGCGCAAACTTGATCAGCTTTCAGCAAATTGTCGTTGCGGAAACTACTTGAAAACAACGTAGATATATCAAGTTTCAGCAGGACACACCAAGTTTTTGCAGGGAGAAAGCTATCAAGATGAAAAATGAGTGCGGAAACTTGACGAAAACCACTTGTACACCTAAGTCTATGTTGTGAAATTTGTATTTTTCATCCATTTGTAAATTCCATGTTTTTAATGAAAAGAACTTATAATAATTGACATTAGTAAATACTATGTAATATTGCAGGTAAATTTTGTAGGGTATATAAGCGAGTGGGGGGGGGGGGGGGGGATTCAGACCAGCTTTTAGTGTTAGGAATTGCATGCTTTAGTCCCAGTTTGTGTTACTCTGAAGTGAAGTCCCAATTGGTTATTAAAATGCACGTACATAGATCTATACATTTCCATACACCTATATTCAGTGCAACCCCCCCCCCCTAAAATTTTCAAATTTAAGGTAAATCGCGGTATCTTGTTTAGAAAAATGTACTAAACGATAAAAGAAGCAATAATTTCTTCCACTCCCGGAGAAATAAATGACAAAATCTTTTGATTTCTTGCATTACTTTATTGGGAGAACTTAATTTTGTTCTAAAACCCATAAAATTTGAGTCATTTTATTAATTTCACAAATGACTAAATAGAAGACATATTTCAAGCCCTGTAAAATCCCGGAGCTTCCAGGGGCTTCGCCCCCCTGAACTCCACCAGCGCTTTGCTCTGGATCCACTGTGGGCCCCAAGGCGGCCCCCAGACCCCCTGCCTCATAAAGTGGCGCCCCCTCCCTGTAACCGCATTTCCTGGACCCACCCCTAATATTACGAAGTTCATACAGCCAGAATCATCGAAGCTTAGACTGGGTATTTTGAATTGAAGATTTCCAAAACGCAGTTTGACAAATAAAAACGGGTGTGTAATGCTCTAGTATGAAATTATATTGGAAAAGAAGAATCTACACGCGTGCACATGCGCATGCCTTTCTGCTGTCTGACTGGCTCTATCCTTCAGACTCTCGCGTTATAATCTAGGGGATAATTGAATTATCTCTCAAGATCCATGCAAATGGCCACATTCAAGTAATAGACCATTGTGTAGTATTACATGAATTTACATTTGTTGATTTTAAAGCAAGATAACCATGAATTATGTATTGTATTCAGAGGCGGGTGCAATATTTCAGTTTGGGGCCCGTAGAAATTGCTGGGTGGGTGGGTCTAAAGACCGCCTTTAGACCTCAGTAAGTCCAGGACAAAGTCCTGGGTGGTTCCAGGGGACAATGCCTATGAAAGCTCCCGCTTTTTTCTCTCTTCTTTTTATTGCAAAAACTAGCACCAGTACTCTCTAAAGTATTTTGATTGCATATCTTTATTCTTAAAAGCTGTATATTTGGCATGCGTATATTTAATATACATTAATGAAAAAAAAGTATAAAACTATATCGCATTAAAAGTGTACAAATTAAGTTTACTTAGTTCATTCCCAACATTGGGTGCATGATCTTTAGTTCCTTAGAATGTATTAAGTACTAGAGACACACGTTACATGGATATGAAAACAGACTCAGATTTGATTGATAGGATATTGTTTAAGTTTCCTCTCGAGAATTTTTCACTCATATGAAGACGTCACCATTACCGGTGAAGGGCTGAAAACATAGGCCTATGCTCGGTGCTTACGGCCTTTGAGCATGGAGGGAATTTATCGTGCCACAGAAGTTGAGACAGTGGGCCTCGGTTTTTGCGTTCTCATCCGAAGGACTGTCCCATTGGGTCGTCTCTTACGACAGGCAAGGAGTACTGAGGACCTATTCTACCCGGTGTTGTAAAGCATAAGATTCTCCCCCGCATAGACTTTCCCTCCGGAAAAACGGGCCCGGGATAGACATTCCCCCCGGAAAGATGGGCCTGGAATAGAATTTCCCCTTACGAAGAATTAACCCGGGTCCAACCCAACCCCCCTTGGAAAAACCGTCCCAATATAGAAATTCCCCCTAAATGACAGTACACCCCCATTCTTACATTTTAGCTATGTATCTGTTTCCATTTCTATTACTAGAATTCTCTTGCTTATTTAGACCCAGTAATTCTTCTGATTATTTTTGTGTGTGTGTATCGTGAACAATCATCATCTTATGATTTTTTATAAAAAGGAAATTGCTCAAATCGTGTAATGGTATATCAAAATTCATTCAGACATCTTAAAAGTCTTTATCGTTATTTACTAGTATCTAACATTTGAATTAGTAAAGTTGGGAAGAACTTAAATGATTTTTTAATTTAAATAAACGAGAAAATTTAATAACTTTTATTTATACAGTTCATCTATTTTACTTTTCAAATATTTTAATTATACATCTTATAGTCGATTTTTTACGAAAATCCTACTTATATTGACCATCGTTAAAGTCTTTTGGTAAGCATATTGTATTTACAATATGCATTTCAAAGTTTTCAGCGTGTAAATCCAACTTCATCATGTCAACAACAAAAAATATTCGTTTGTTTTATGAATATCGTAATATTAATGAGCGCATATCTATTTCCTTAAACTATTATAACAAATGAAATCCGGAAACAGTGGGGGGGGGGGGTTTCTATATATACCAGGGTGATTTTTCCGCCAAAGGGGAGACTCTTTACTGACTTTGTACATAGGGGGAAATTATATGCTGGGGCGCAATTCCGGGCCCGTTTTTCCGGGGGGGGGGGGGGGGGGGGGTGTCTATGATACAACACCGGATCCCCACGGGATAAAACATATCTGATATATATATTACATGTAAAAGCCCTACATTAACTGGATACTGGATATTGGACTACAGGGGCTTTGCAATTGAGGACTAACCAAATCACGGTTAGGGTGGTGCGGGAGGGGTTGTCCCCCTCCCTTACGGGAGAAAATATTGAAGCAGAGCAATTTCAAGCACATTAAATTCTTATCTTTGAAATGATGGGGGGGGGGGGGGGGGGGGGGGGTGTGCGATCTCCACACCCCTTAATTCCGCAAGTGAGACTGTTAGTTAACTCTATGGTAAAATTTAGAAGATATAAAACAGAAAGAATTTTGATACAAGTAAAAAGTTTCATATATTTTTGGAAAATTATCTAGATGTGCAATATTTAGGATTAAGCTCAATAAAAATCCGAAGTATGTAACATTTGATAAGGTTAATTTTCGCATGGGGCGCCTCTATGCCGGCTTGATTAGATCGCGTCGTATACGTACATTTAATGACAGAGTGAAATTTCAGTGTTTTTATTGAAGAAAATATGTGGTTGTCATAGACAAAAAACTCCGCACTTTTATCGTGTCCAGAGTTAAATGTCGCACTTTTAAAGGTATTTTGTTGATTAGGAATATGCATTGATTGATCACTATTTTACGATCAAGTGTTGCATCTATATATTTTGGAAAATGAACTATACGTGATGGCTGGTCGAGGGGTTGGGGAAAGGGTGGGTGCTTTGATCAGTCCGCTACTAAAGTTTTCCTAGTAATGAAGACAGTATTAGTTCTTCATTGTAAATCTATTTCCAATATCACCGTAACTATTTCAACTCCAGTAAAGCTTCCACCAAAAATTACAACAAACAACAAATCATCAATACATAAATGTTCGAGATTATGTCTCTAGGTAGTGTCAAAAATAACAACGAAATCTTTCTTTGGAAGCGGAAGACCATAATGATAACAGAGATAACAATGAGGTCTTCAGTTGGAAGCGGAGGACCTGAATTACAGTAATCAAAAAACCCATATATACTAGACTAGATAGGTTAGGGTCAATGACTTATGATCTCGTATCTGACGAAGCGTAACGTGTAGAATTTAATAGGGTAGTTTGTTAATTGGGAATACAAAATGACTGACTAGTGGGACCACTATTTTTTTTAAATTTTATTATTATTATTTAAGTAGTGTCAAGAACAACGGAATCTTCCGTTGGAAACGGAAGACCTTAATGATATCTTATTCAGGTTTCCATTTGGGAGCAGAAGACCTTAATTACAAGACTTGTTCGGTTAGGGTCAATCTGTTATGTTGTCGTGTCTGACGAAGCGTAACGACTAGAATTTAAAAGGATAGTTTGTTAATTGAGAATACACAATGACTGACCAGTTGGGCCACTATATTTTTTTTTTTATATCCGTGTGATTATTTCCTGTACATATAGTATTGAAATTGTACATTGTATAGAATATCAGGGACTAAGTAGAGTGATTGATCAGTATTTTCCGTTCAAGTGCCATTTCTATCTGGTCAAAACGAGCCTTTTGTCAATTTTGGACAATAAATCCTGCAGGAGGAGGGGTGGCTTCTGCTCCTCCGCCGCTAAAGTTTTTTTTTTTTAATTTCAAAATATTCAAAAATAAACACGATTATCTATTCTAAATATTTAAATTATTCAAAATGTTAACGTTGTCTATTTCAACTTCCAATATAGTTAGGAAGCTAAGTGAATAACGCTGAATATTACCGCAGATATCCATTGACTTCATTTACCTAATTATTATAGATCAACACAATTATATTTATACATTTACTTAAAAAAGTGGCGGATCCAGGGGGTTAAATTGCAATATGAATACTTTACTTTTGAAGAAGAAGAAAATAGAAAACCCAAACAAATAGAAACTCCAAATAAACAATGAAACATACTAGTAAAGATCACAGGAATTTATCACGTACAAAATCAGTATCTAGGTAGTATTAGTGGGTTAGTGTCTGACGAAGCGTAACGGTCAGGACTCAATGGTGAAGTTCGTTAATTGGAATTACACAATGACTGACCAGTGCTTTACGTTCAAGGGTAAAAATGGGCCACTTGTCAATTCTAGAAATTGAATTGTGCGAGGGAGAGGGGGATGTTCGCTCTCAGTCATCCACCACTAAAGTTAATAAACATCATATGATGAATTCCTTAACATGTATATATGTAAAGTATTCAAAATGTTAACATTATATCTACTTGTATTTTAACTTCCAATAATGTTACAATGATAGATGAGTACACCAAAATTATCTAGCTAGTGGCGGATCCAGAGGGGTAAGAAGTAGGCATAAAATCGTGATAACAGTACTTTGCTTTTGGAATAATGATAAATAAACCCTGACAAGACAACCTTGATATATATATAAATGTCCGTGATCATAGAAATGTATCACATAAAAAATCGATGACTAAGTGGAATAACAATTAATTGTCAATGATAACAGGTTTTCATTGCGAAACAGACCTTAATTACAATAAACAAGTACATCCATACATACAAGACTAGTTCGGATATGTTGTCATGTCTGACGAACCGTAACGAGTAGGATTTAAAAGGGTAGTTTGTTAATTGGGAATACACAATGACTGACCAGTGTCCCCACTACATTTTTTTTTAATTTCCGAACTAAACATCGTGTGACTGTTTATACCATACAGATATGAAATATTCAAATTGTACATTGTAGAATACCAGGGACTAAGTAGAGTTACAATGGGAGTAGTTTTTTTAATTGGAAGTACACAATGACTGACCAATATTTTCCGTTTGAAAGTGCCATTTCTATCTGGTCAAAACGAGCCTTTTGTCAATTTTGGACCATAAATCCTGCAGGAAGAGGGATGGCTTCCGCTCCTCCGCCTCTAAAGTTGTTTTTCTAATTTCAAAATATTAAAAAATAATCCTCGTATGATTATGTATCCTAGATATTTAAAGTATTCGAAATGTTAACGTTGTTTATTTCAACTTTCAATATAGTTAGGAAGCTAATATTAAGTGAATAACGCTAAATATTACCGCAGATATCCATTGACTTCATTTACCTAATTAGTAGATCAACACAATACGTCTACCTAATAACTGGCGGTTCCAGGGGGTTAAACTGCAATATCAATACTTTGCTCTTGAAGAAGAAGAAGAAGGGGGAAAAACCAAACAAATAAAAACTCCAAATAAGCAATGAAACATACGAGTAAAGATCATAGGAATCTACCACCTACAAAATCAACTCACGACTAAGTAGTGTCAGTGGCAACATAACGGTCTGTATTCAATGATGAAGTTTGTTTATTAGAAATACACAATGACTGACCAGTGTTTTACGTTCAAGGGTAATGTCTATCTGGTCAAAATGGGCCGCTTGTCAATATTAGAAATTGAATTGTGCGAAGTAGGGGTGGGGTGTCGTTCTCGGTTATCCACCACTAAAGTTAATAAACATCATAACATCATATGATGAAGGCATGCCTTCATCATATGATATATATATATATATATATATATATATATATATATATATATATATAGTATTCAAAATGTTTACATTATATCTACATTTATTTTAACTTTCAATAAGTTAGAATGATAGGTGAGTACATGTACGTACCGCTGTTATAGGCATCACCAGAATTAATTTAGCTAGTGCCGGATCCAGGGGGGTATTATAAGAAGTAGGTATAAAATCGTTGTAACGGTACATGTACTTTGCTTTTTGAACACTAATAAATAAATCAGATAATCCTGATATATAAATGTCCGAAATCATAGAAATGTATCACAATACAAAATCGTTGACTAAGTAGTGTCAATGGATTGATTTAAGGTTTCATGTCCAACGAAGCGTAACGATTATGATTTACGAGGTTAGATTGTTAATTAATTGGGAGTACACAATGACTGAAAAGTGCTTTACATTCAATAGTCGTGTATATCTGGTCATTAAGTGGCTGGGGAAATAATTAGTATTATGCGTGAGGGATGGGAATGGGACGGGGGATCCGCCCATTCGCCACTGAAGTTATAATTTGAAAAATAAACATCGTATAGTTAAATTCTTTTGCGTATACAAGGTATTCAAAATATTAACGTCATCTATTTTATCATCCAATGAAATTAAAATGATAAGTGAAGACTGTTGTAACCACACAACTTGTGTAACTAATTAGTGGCGGATCTCGGGGTTAATACATTTGTAAGTAGACCTAAAAATTTGCGATAACATTGCTTTGCTTTATAAGTAAAAAAGTCTACAATATTCATAAAACATTGATACACAAATGTCGAAAATCATAGAAGTTTATCACTATAAAATCGCTCGAGATGTTTAGAACACTTAGAGCCGAACTTCCCTAGAGTCGAGACGTCTGTTAACCGTTTATTCTGACACGCCTGTCAAAGTCTTTTCGACGCTTAAGGTATTGGTAGCAATCGGAGAAAGTACTTTGACTTGAGAATGAATACGATTGTAGAAGGGAGGGAAAGATGGACCGAAGCATGCATTTTGTAAAACGATTCTTGTGTTGTTAAATAATCGAGAATCTTATTTGAGATGTCTGATTCGGTTCACTAAACAACTTAGCATCACCTAGCAGAGTTCATCTTTCACCGTAAGCACTTAACACTAATTTTAGAATATGTAAACAAGTTGTAAGTTAGGCCTATTCCGTAATTCAACAACATATCACAGGAACTGGTAATTTAATATGTAGTAATAATACTGCTACCCTTTATAAAACCACAAGGATGGTGGGTGACGATAATTTTAAGAACTATTTTGAAACGAAGTTTTGAGTGAAGTATCAGCCCTTGTAGCCCCCCCTCCCCCCCCCCCCCCCCCCCCAATAGCAGCTGATTAGGGGATGGTACGGTATATGGTATACCCACACTATTATTAATACACTGACAAATTACCGGTTCCTGTGAACATATTTTAACACCTGACGACATATGAAGGGTTGTGAATAGTGAATGTGAGCAACTGCATGTGAATGCACGGGCAATGGAAGTTGATGTAAATAGATACATGTAGTATGTGCATGTATATATATTTATACATGCACATACTATATATTTACATTAACTTACAGTGCCCGTGTGTGAATGAGTATTTCATAGTGTTCTTGTCTGCTTGTTGCAATAATATAGTCCCGTCCAATTTTATATGGAGATTTTTGTGCAAGGTTATATGTATACAATTAAAATTGCATGGGGAAAAGTTTAGTAATGCAGAGCTCTAATATCCTTTATTATCTCTCATGTTTTTTATACATTTATTCACAAACACATAGGCCGACACATAAGAGTTTATAATTACTATATATATTTAAAAATTAATGTCATGCCTTGGCTTTTAAGTATATTTTAAGAATCATGACAAACAACACTTTTTAAGATACAATTTTCTGTTTTATTGTTATATTCATGGAATAAAAATCCCATCCTGTGCTTTATTTGGGATATCTATTCCCATTCATGCTCAAATAGGATATTTACTGCCATTTCATGTTCATTATGGGACATTTCCTCCTATGGGACATTGTATCCCATAATAAGTTTAAATATGGGAGTTAAAATCCTATGGGAGAAATTATATTTTTTCTCCCACAGGATTTTTGGTGGGAGTGAAAATCCCCCAAGTGGGATTAAAAATCCCTCCAAAATCCCATGGGATTTTTTGATTTCAGGTGAAATATCTTAAAAACTACAATAGTTACAAGTGTAAATGTTGGTGCATGTCTTGTGGACATAAAATCCCATCTTTTTTTGTAAAGGGTTTATTTGTATCCTTAATAAAAGGGTTGGCGAAACTCCGGACTTTTGTCGTGTCCAGAGTTAAATGTCGCACTGTTATTTAAAAATTTCAGTGACCTTCGGCTCTCGGTGGCGATGCTTTCTCTGAACTATTCAACACCATCTCGATATTTATCCATTACTTATACAACCTAAAGAGAATTTTGTCGATGGTACATGTACATATGTCATTGAGTATAAAAGTGGGAAATGAATATATGTGCCATATAATAAGGGTTGGTTGGTTGCTTCGAGAATTTTTCACTCATATCACGGGATGATTTCAGCTTCTCCATCGTCAACTTCCCATATTTATGTAGCAATATTCCATTATCACCTGCATATGGTGTTTATATATCTCAACTGATTCAATATGCAAGAGCTTGTTCTGCGAAAAGTCAGTTTTTAAATCGAGGTAAGCTACTGACAAACAAGTTGATGGTACAGGAGTTTCAACAGTCTCGATTGAAGTCAGCATTTCGCAAATTCTATGGTCGTTATAACGATCTAGTTCGTCAATACAACCTCGCATTGGGTCAAATGCTGTCTGACGTGTTTCATACCGATTGTTAAGCCGTTCTTGGCACACTGATTTTGACTGCGGATAACTCCGTTTACCTGATCAAGATATAGGTCTCAGGGCGGGTGTTTCCGGTCAACAAGGGATGATTACTCCTCCTAGGCACCTGATCCCACCTCTGGTGTGTCCAGGGGTCCGTGTTTGCCCAACTATCTATTTTGTATTGCTTATAGGAATTATGAGATTGATCACTGTTCGTTATCTTCACCTTGCATCGAGACGTCACCATTGCCGGTAAAGTGCTACAAACTTTAGGCTTGTGCTCGGCGCTTACGGCCTTTAGGCAGGGAGGGATCAATATCGTGTCACACCTGTTGTACACGGGACCTCAAGGGAATGTCGATATTCAGTGGTCGAGTACCTGTGGATTTGACATGAATCTGTGTTAAAAAAAAAAAAAAAATTATGTCAAAATTTTAAATTGATCTAATCGGTAAGATATTGATATATTTAATTTAGTAAAATTTACACTGCGTTTTACTTATTGTAATATGATACAATACACAACGTCAAAACAGGCTTCAAATTCGGCTGCAACTTCTTAGTAACCACAAACTATATAAAGCAAACCATTTAGTAACCTTCATTTCTATTACATCGAAACGTATTTAGTTATACTCTATAAATCATTTTGGCAGGTTAAAGGAATTATTCACATTATATAGAGAGTATTTCATTGTGTTAGATAATATCCCATTGTATTATGTACTTTAATCTCTAAAGAAACAAAAGGCACATGTGCCACATCGCTCACCAGAGCCATCTTAACATTGCCGTTGTTCTAGGTCAACACTAAAGTATAACAAGGTCTTGCCATAAAGAATCTCTATTCCAGATATAAAAGCCTTACCTAGAATAGTTCCTGATATATTTAATATGTTATGTTTTCTTAAAAGTAGGTCAAAGTTTTAAGGTCAAAGGACATGATATGAAAAATATTGTCATAAGAAATGTATATACAAGATAAGACAGATCTACCTTAAATAGGTCAGGACATATTGAATAGGTAAGATTTTTATTAAAAGTAAGTTAAACTTCCAGGTCAAGATCACTCATCATAAGATCACATGTAAAGTCTTCCCGTAAGGAATACATGTACGAAATATGACAGCGCTAGCTTATATAGTTTGAAATATATTTTAAAATATATTTCCTATATATTTATATATCAGCATATAAAACTTTGATCCCTTATTGTGGCCCCTTCCTATCGCCGTGGGGAGGCATGAATTTAACTAACTTGAATCTGCACTATATCAGGAAATTTTCATGAAAATTTCAACTTTCCTGACCCAGTGGTTTTTTAAAAGATTTTCCATATACATTCGCATGTAGAAATTTGATCCCCTATCCTGGCTCCACCCTATCCCCAAGGGCCATGATTTTAAAGGAGCATGGATACGGTTGAGCTGAAAATTTTATTGTTCCATTTTCATTGTTTACAATGCTTAAATAAAGTGTATCTAATGGTCAACCAAAATTGTTATACTCATTCGTTAAAATTTTTGCTTTGTGTAAAGCGATATTACATTGTACTCTGTTTAATTTGCGATAGTAAAGCTTTTACGGAACTTAATTTTGTACGCCTATCTTAGCATGATTAAAGAACAAATAAATACATAAACTTGAAATCTTTATATTGATGTCAAATAAGGTTCTTTATTTCGAAATCAAATTAACTACCGGACAAATATGAAGGAAAACATGTCAAAATGATATGATCTTAATGGTAAACATTCCTGATTACTGTAAAATCTTAATCATATGGTTGGACCTTAAATTTCCGAATTTCGATCTCTGAAACTCGAGATTTCTCGAAGTTTTAACAAGGTCCCTTGAACTTCGAGTTATTGAGAGTCACCTGTAATTTCCTAATTTGTTATTGAGAAAATGCTTGGTATACAAGGTTATCATAGTCATTAATAAAAAATAGTTCATTAGTAACAGTTTATATGAATTTGTTTTTGTTTTACCTTGAACTACTGTTGTTCTTTTGTTGTCAACTAGTGGCATTGACTTGATGTGAGAAACATCACTTAACCACATACTCCCACAAATCTTGCACGCACTTGTATGAGGATCCACAAGTACTCCGGATGGAATTCTTTCCAATACTGGTTTAGAATACACAACCATCGATTCAGCTTCAAACTTAAAGTGAATGCCTTTCCAAGACAAGATTTTGATCCATGAGCTGGAGGAAGAAGTTGGTTTAGGCTGTATGCTAGTCAATGCTTGATATGGTAAGTCTATCTGATATGTTTGGGCATTATCTAATAGAAATGTTGGGTGAACACAGTTTGAAGATTTGCAAGTTAAACAATGCAGTTTGACTTTGTATGACACAGTCCTCATGTGTCACACAGATCTATTCCCTATCCCAGGACAACTCCTGAATTTTGATGTTCTCATTCTACAAAATTAAGCAATATATTTTGGTGTGTTCATATTTCATAATTTGTTGTCATCTTTAAAAATATCGCCCCACTCTCATGTGACATCATAGGTTTTTGCAAAAATTTATTTAAAATTTTGTGCATAATAGAAATATGAAAGGTGAAGATAACGAACAGTGATCAATGCAAGGTGAAGATAACGAACAGTGATCAATCTCATAACTCCTACAAGCAATACAAAATAGATAGTTGGGCAAACACGGACCCCTGGACACACCAGAGGTGGGATCAGGTGCCTAGGAGGAGTAAGCATCCCCTGTTGACCGGTCACACCCGCCGTGAGCCCCATATCCTGATCAGGTAAACGGAGTTATCCGCAGTCAAAATCAGTGTGCCAAGAACGGCTTAACACGTCAGACAGCATTTGACCCTATGCGAGGTTGTATTGACGAACTAGATCGTTATAACGACCATAGAATTTGCGAAATGCTGACTTCAATCGAGACTGTTGAAATCCCTGTACCATCCATCAACTTGTTTGTCAGTAGCTTACCTCGATCAATCTCATAACTCCTACAATATACTATATATATCAGGGACTGACACTAATTTTAATACCAACCTGTCCCTTCGGACAAGTTAACATGAAATTTAGGTTGTCCGAATGGAAAATGTACTTGTCCGAAACTGACCAACAAAAAACTGTAATGTATATGCATTGCATTCTCATGAGTGTTTTTTTATTAATAGTGTTACCCTGGTTTTCTTGTGATCTCCATGTGAAATCATTAATTAATAATAATGTATTGAATGCTTTCAAAACTCCTGTCACTCAGACAGCAATCTATGTATATACATTTTTACCTTAATGTTTGCAGTCAGAACACTTAGTTACAGACAGAAGTTGAGCCATATTTATGTACTTCCAGATCTGCAGCAAATTGCACAGTGACTTATTGTATTTTTCATTTTGGACATGTTTTTCGTAAAAATTATTCAATTTTAACTTCGGAAAAAGTGTTCTATATCTGTTTGTTCACTTCCAAGAATCACGCGACAATAGAGACATCTGATTGGCGCGATTAAAATACACCGTGAAGCTGATTGGTCGATATTAATGAACAATCTAAATTTAGATCAGGGAAAACCAGAAAAACGCCATATTGATTATCAGATTATTTCTATCGACGAGATGTACTTCAAAAACTTTAAGGACACTTTTCACGTAGAATTTATTAAAATTTCACGGATACCCTTCATTTATTTTTGGTTGTCCCATCGGACAGGTAAACTACAGAACTTAGTTGTCCGACCACCGTTTTAAGTTGTCCCGGACAATCGGACAGCCGTTAGTGTCAGTCCCTGTATATTTTAGTACTTTTGATATGCAAGCATCTTCAGGTAGCTATGTCTCCCCTCTTTCAGAGGCAGACATATTGTTTTTATACTTTCTGTCCGTCCGTCTGTTTGTCACAAAATCTTCTGAACTCTTCTCCTCTGTTAGCCAATCAGCACATCGCCTATGAAGTCGTCTGTGTTCATAATTCAAGGAAAAGGGCTGCAATTGTTTGGTTTGAAAGAAAACACATCGCAGCTAGATGTGACGTCACCATGCATCGTTTACATCAACTGACATTCAATTCCTCGTATTAATTAAGTAAACCAACTAAATCATACCCATCCCTCAATCGGAACTCCTCGAATATCTCGCGCACTTGACATAGATCTCGGATGTAATACGATGGCATCCATGAGTGAATTTGATGCATTGTCAACTATGACGTCACAGCCTACTGCACTACGTTATAACTAGCAATGCATCAAATTCACTCATGGATGTCATCGTATTACATCCGAGATTTATGTCGAGTGCGCGAGACATTGGAGGAGTTCCGATTGACCCATCCCTATTACATAAATCGCAATTCACAATCAATTAATTTGGTTGTATTTTATATCGTACGTTTTGTTGTTTGTATGAACGAAATAGATTAGGCATTATTGCGAAAGTTTAAACTTCCTTATGTGAGACTCTACAATTTTATAGTGTGG
The DNA here is from genome assembly GCF_947568905.1 of Ostrea edulis. Classification (NCBI taxonomy): domain Eukaryota; kingdom Metazoa; phylum Mollusca; class Bivalvia; order Ostreida; family Ostreidae; genus Ostrea; species Ostrea edulis. Next base: position 82,212,750 of record NC_079169.1, read on the forward strand.
AATTAAATTTGTGGGAGAGATCTTACTGCAACTTTTTTACGAATTGCCTGGAACCGCCTTAATAGCCGTCAATGTCTGTATGGCGCATTCTGACTGGCTGATAGTTCTCATGAATATTCCAAGGGAAAGGTCATGCGCACGTGACCCCCTATGGGGTTATGTCAAATCCTATTGTAGCGACTGTGAGTGTATCTAAGGATCTGATTTTAATTAGATTGAGGGGATCTAAGAGGGGTGGAGGGTGTAAAATAGCTTTTGAACACTTCTCCCATATGGCTTATCGGAAGACCTGAAACTTTGTTCAATAAAATGTAAAATGGATCGAAAAAGTGTATGGCAACTGATCACGTATTGACTGATTAAAGTACCAGTAAAGAATATCACAAAACAAAAATTGTTCTAACAATGTGAGAAAAAAGCAAGAAAATACTGGAAAATATAGTCTCAGTGACATCTATATCGGATCTGAAGAGTTTTTCCATTTTTTGCCATCATTTTTACAAATTTCATGTTATTTGCCCCAAAACTCGTAAACGCTCCCAAGTAGAAATGTCAAACAACCTGATTTAGAATCAAGGGACTGTTTACTTTCAAAAATACTTGTTTGCAAAAATTCCTAGGGTGTCCCCCATTACCTTTACTAGCCCATGGTCTACATATATTTTACCTCTGGCTGATATTGGAGAAAAGTAGCTGTGATCTGAAAATTGAGTATGTTCATCAATATTAGATATGATGTGTGAATTATTTCATAATTACGTATATTTTGTGCCTATATTTTTAATGTCATTTTAATAAATCATATAATTGCAGAAATCATTTTGAATCCCATGATCTACATTGAGTGTGAATGTAATGAGTTTCACATACAACTTGATAAGTCCTGCATTGAAGGTTGGGAAATCTAATAGAAATCGTATTGACTGTTTCTTCTCCATGACTTGTGACCTGATATCTTAGATGGTTTTCAACAGAAAGCTTTTATAGCATATACATTGTAGTTGACTACTAAAGAGAGACGCCTATATATATTGGGGATATGGGGTCAAATGTCAATGTCACAACAAATCTCTAATTTTCCTGAAACGCTTTTATAGTGAGATGATTAGTTGAAAAGTTTTCATCACGGAGATTTCATATATATTTTTTGATTTACATATATGATGTAAGCTGTATCGGTCAATTTGACTGGTGGTGTGCACTTGTTTGACTTTTAACCCGGTAGACCTCTTTATGGACATAGAATACCCTTAAAAATTTGTTTAAAAAACGTTCTCTGTCAAATTCTTCAAACAATTATATGTCATATACTTATTCCAAATCAGGACACATTAAAAAAGTATTGGCATCAATGACCTAGTGGTTAGGCTGTGAGACTCTCGACCAAAAGGTCGTGGGTTCGAGTCCTGGCCGCGGCAGGGCCGACGTTGTGTCCATGGGAAATGCACTTTACACGAATTTCCTCACACTCCACCCAAATGTAAAAGGGGAACCTGGCTATAGACAGCGAAATATATTGTTAGAATGTTAGTGCTCTAGCGCCTGTAACGGTAGCTTGCACTGTATGCTTCCCAGAAAGCTGAGAAAGTTCAAGATTGATAAAAGGTCTACCGGGGTATTAATATATTCTAAAGCGCTTTGAGCAGCATACACTGGAAAAGCGCTATATAAAAACCAATCATTATTATTATTATTTAGTCTTTAAAAACATCTAAAATTGCCGTTAGAGGAAGGGTTAAAGAAAGATGTCCAAACTGGTAATATTTGAATTGAGTTTTGGAAGTGGCCCTTCCTGATATATAATAGTTTTGTTCTTCCATTTGATGATGTCTTGTGACTGAAGTAAAATGCTCTGCTAATTGCTTGCATTTTTTACTAGTACAAGTCATTTAAAATTGTATCTTACCTTCAGCATGAAAATTCTCCCTTGCATCAAATCTTTCCATAAGGAATACTACTGCATCAATGCAAGGTGAAGATAACGAACAGTGATCAATCTCATAACTCCTACAAGCAATACAAAATAGATAGTTTGGCAAACACGGACCCCTGGACACGCCAGAGGTGGGATCAGGTGCCTAGGAGGAGTAAGCATCCCCTGTTGACCGGTCACACCCGCCGTGAGCCCTATATCCTGATCAGGTAAACGGAGTTATCCGCAGTCAAAATCAGTGTGCCAAGAACGGCTTAACAATGGGTATGAAACACGTCAGACAGCATTTGACCCAATGTGAGGTTGTATTGACGAACTAGATCGTTATAACGACCATAGAATTTGCGAAATGCTGACTTCAGATCTAGTTTGCCAATACAACCTATCATTGGGTCAAATGCTGTCTGACGTGTTTCATACCAATTGTTAGGCCGTTCTTGGCACACTGATTTTGACTGCGGATAACTCCGTTTACCTGATCAGGATATAGGGCTCATGGCGGATGTGACTGGTCGACAGGGGATGCTTACTCCTCCTAGGCACCTGATTCCACCCCTGGAGTGTCCAGGGATCCGTGTTTGCCCAACTATCTATTTTGTATTGCTTATAGGAGTTATGAGATTGATCACTGTTCGTTACCTTCGCCTTTCATTTGCCATAAAAATGTTTAATATCCCATAACAATTTGGGCATTTTGACATGAAACCATGAAAATGACTAGGAGTAAATGTAAATTGTTTACAGTAACTTGAGATACTTACATGTAAATGATTTTAAGTTTGGTTGAATTTTGTATTTGCTTGTAGATATCTTTAAATTTCTATTTCAAAGAGCTTGTGTACCTCAAGTTTTCTATCTTCTTGTACAAATTCTCTCAATACAAATTTATTGAAATAGCTGTCAGTAGGGGTAAATCCTTTGTATATCAGCAGTTGCTGTATTTAGCTTTGAAGAAGTGGTTTTGAATAGCTCAGTGAAATAAAAAAGAATTGATTAGGAAAGGTTTTTTGAAGAGGGAAAACAGCTTTGCCAAAATGTTCTGCAAACATGATAGTGCAACCATATTCTCTACATGCAAAATGTTACTGCAAAGGAATTTAACTGAATTAGATATTCAGGATCTTCAAATAGATATTTTAAAGGAGGAGGTAGTCATTTGGCAATGTACATTTGATGGTGATCTTTAATGTACCATTGTACATATTTGAAAGGGGCATGGACACGATTTGCTCTAAAGATTTTACATTTTGTTTTCCCAGTTTTATTGTTTACAATACTTAACTATATATATATATATATATATATATATATTAAAGGTAAAAGTACCGCAGAAAAATAATGAGAAACAGAATAAAAAGAATATGTTCCCAAACTTTGTTTGGGGAACATAAATATGTTTCAAGCAAAATGAGATATGACAAATACTAGAAACTGGTTAATTGTGTTCAGAATTAACGTGTAATTTGAAAAATCAGCTTAAACATTTTTCTTGTAAAAACATTGTTAAATCATTGCACGTACTTATTTATGAGGCTTTACGGCAAGTCATACGTTACTTCACCTGTTTTAACCAGAATTGTGTGATTTTAAATCTGTGTTTACAAACAATATTCACTCGGCCATTTTAAGTCGGTCACGTGACCAGTTCAGAATTTCAGATCATCGGTGATCTTATCTGTGTAAAGATATGTATTTGGTTACAACAGTACCGTTCCATAAGTTTAAGACAAATGAAATATCAAATATCTCAGTAATTCATTATTCCATGCTCTTTCAGCCATTTGACAGTTGTCTTTAATTTTCATGCCCCATGTTGGGATTCGTCTACTATATACTTTTTAAATCATATTTTTACTGTTTCTTTTCATGCAAATGTTTTCAAGCATGTAATTAAGGGAATGGTAATAATTAATTATATATAAAAATAATACATAAACATCAGATCATGCATCATTTCAGTTTAACTTATATTTTGCCTTCATGGACACTTTAAACCTATGAATTGTAAGCTCTGTACCTCTCTTGTGAATCGAAAACTGACATTAATAATTTTGCTAATCATTAGAAATAGCTAAGATAAGAATTGTAAACATTAA